>NC_053027.1:188655492-188692620 GCF_003073215.2 Triticum urartu | reverse complement strand
GGGCGGGAGCATGGTGGAAATTTCAGCTTTCGGTATCTTTCTTTTATTAGTAACAATTTCTTTCATATATTTAGCATAAGGATTCATTTAAGCATATCAGTCAAACGCATACGCAAAAAGATAGGTCTAATCATTTCAGCAAAGCGCTCAAAATCTCATCATCCTTTTTCTTGGATGGTTTAGGAGGAAAAGGCATGGGTTTCTGAACCCATGGTTCTCTTTCTTTACCGTGCTTCCTAGCAAGAAAGTCTCTCTTATCATAACGTTGATTCTTTGATTGTGGGTTATCAAGATCAACAGCAGGTTCAATTTCTACATCATTATTATTGCTAGGTTGAGCATCAACATGAACATCATCATTAACATTATCACTAGGTTCATGTTCATTACCAGATTGTGTTTCAGCATCAGAAATAGAAATATCATTGGGATTCTCAGGTGTGTTCAACAGGTTCACTAGAAGCATGCAAAGTCCTATCATTTTTCTTTTTCTTCCTTTTAGAAGGACTAGGTGCATCATATTATTTCTCTGAGAATCTTGCTCAATTCTCTTAGGATGGCCTTCAGGATACAAAGGTTCCTGAGTCATTTTACCACCTCTAGTCATAACTCTAACAACATTATCATTATTCTTACTATTCAATTCATTGAGCAAATCATTCTGAGCTTTAAGTACTTGTTCTACTTGAGTGGTAACCATAGAAGCATGTTTACTAATAAGTTTAAGTTCACCTTTAACACTAGCCATATAATCACTCAAGTGTTCAATCATATAAGCATTGTGTTTCAGTTGTCTACCAAAATAAGCATTAAAATCTTCTTGCTTAACCATAAAGTTATCAAATTCATCCAAACATTGGCTAGCAAACTTAGCAGGAGGGATTTCAGCTTTATCATATCTATAGAGAGAATTTACCTTTACTACCTGTGTCGGGTTATCGAAGACCGTGTGTTTCTTCAATAGGTGATGAATTAAGACCATGTATTTCTTCAATAGGAGGTAAATTCTTAACATCTTCAGCTTTTATACCTTTTTCTTTCATAGATTTCTTTGCCTCTTGCATATCTTCAGGACTAGAAATAGAATACCCCTTTTCTTCGGAGTTGGCTTAGGAGTTGGTTCAGGAAGTGTCCAATTATTTTCATTGGTCAACATATTATTCAATAGCAATTCAGCTTGAATAGTTCTTTCCCTGAAAACACAACCAGCACAACTATCCAGGTAATCTCTGGAAGCATCGGTTAGTCCATTATAAAAGATATCAAGTATTTCATTTTTCTTGAGAGGATGATCAGGCAAAGCATTAAGTAATTGGAGAAGCCTCCCCCAAGCTTGTGGGAGACTCTCTTCTTCAATTTGCACAAAATTATATATTCTTAAGGCAGCTTGTTTCTTATGAGCGGGGAAATATTTAGCAGAGAAGTAATAAATCATATCCTGGGGACTACGCACACAACCAGGATCAAGAGAATTAAACCATGTTTTAGCATCACCCTTTAATGAGAATGGAAACAACTTAAGGATAAAGTAATAGCGAGTTTTCTCATCATGAGTAAACAGGGTGGCTATATCATTTAATTTAGTAAGATGTGCCACAACAGTTTCAGATTCATAGCCATAAAAAGGATCAGATTCAACCAAAGTGATTAACTCAGGATCGACAGAGAAATCATAATCCTTATCAGTAATAAAGATAGGTGAAGTAGCAAAAGCAGGGTCATATTTCATTCTAGCATTCAAAGACTTTTCTTTAAGCTTAGCTAATAATTTCTTAAGATCAGATCTATCATTGCAAGCAAGAAAGTCTCTAGCAGTTTCTTCATCCATAACATAACCCTCAGGAACAATAGGCAATTCATATCTAGGGGGAGAATCTTCATCATCACTTTCATCAATATTATCAGTTTCAATAATTTCATTCTCTCTAGTAGCAAGTTGTTCATCAAGAAATTCACTAAGTGGCACAGTAGTATCAAGCATAGAAGTAGTTTCATCATAAGTATCATGCATAGCAGAAGTGGCATCATCAATAACATGCGACATATCAGAATAGCAGAAGCAGGTTTAGGTGTCGCAAGCTTACTCAAAACAGAAGGTGAATCAAGTGCAGAGCTAGATGGCAGTTCCTTACCTCCCCTCGTAGTTGAGGGATAATCTTGGTTCTTTGATCTTTCAAGTTCTTCATATGATAAGCAGATATAAATCCCAAGTGACTCAAAGAATAGAGCTATGCTCCCCGGCAACGGCGCCAGAAAATGGTCTTGATAACCCACAAGTATAGGGGATCGCAACAGTTTTCGAGGGTAGAGTATTCAACCCAAATTTATTGATTCGACACAAGGGGAGCCAAAGAATATTCTCAAGTATTAGCAGCTGAGTTGTCAATTCAACCACACTGGAAACTTAATATCTGCAGCAAAGTATTTAGTAGCAAAGTAATATGATAGTAGTGGTAAGTAGCAAAAGTAATATTTTTGGGTTTTGTAGTGATTGTAACAAGGCAACGGAAAAGTAAATAAGCGAAGAACAATATATGGAAAGCTCGTAGGCATTGGATCGGTGATGGAGAATTATGTCGGATGCGATCGATCATGTAAGTCATAACATAGGGTGACACAGAACTAGCTCCAATTCATCAATGTAATGTAGGCATGTATTCCGAATATAGTCATACGTGCTTATGGAAAAGAACTTGCATGACATCTTTTGTCCTACCCTCCCGTGGCAGCGGGGTCCTATTGGAAACTAAGGGATATTAAGGCCTCCTTTTAATAGAGTACCGGACCAAAGCATTAACACATAGTGAATACATGAACTCCTCAAACTACGGTCATCACAGTAAGTATCCCGATTATTGTCACTTCGGGGTTAACGGATCATAACACATAATAGGTGACTATAGACTTGCAAGATAGGATCAACTCACATATATTGATGAAAACATAATAGGCTCAGATCTGAAATCATGGCACTCGGGCCCTAGTGACAAGCATTAAGCATAGCAAAGTCATAGCAACATCAATCTCAGAACATAGTGGATACTAGGGATCAAACCCTAACAAAACTAACTCGATTACATGATAAATCTCATCCAACCCATCACCGTCCAGCAAGCCTACGATGGAATTACTCACGCACGGCGGTGAGCATCATGAAATTGGTGATGGAGGATGGGTTGATGATGACGATGGCGACGGATTCCCCTCTCCGGAGCCCCGAACGGACTCCAGATCAGCCCTCCCGAGAGAGTTTAGGGCTTGGCGGCGGCTCCGTATCGTAAAACGCGATGAATCCTTCTCTCTGATTTTTTTCTCGCCAAAAGTGAATATATGGAGTCAAGGTTGAGGTCGGTGGAGCGTCAGGGGGCCCACGAGGCAGGGGGCGTGCCCAGGGGGGTAGGGCGTGCCCCCCACCCTCGTGGATAGGGTGTGGGCCCCTGACGTGGATCTTTCTTCTAGTATTTTTTATATATTCCAAAAATAATCTCTGTTGATTTTCAGGTCATTCCGAGAACTTTTATTTCTGCACAAAAATAACACCATGGCAATTCTGCTGAAAACAACGTCAGTCCGGGTTCAAATCATGCAAGTTAGAGTACAAAGCAAGGGCAAAAGTGTTTGAAAAAGTAGATACGACAGAGACGTATCAATATACCTTGGGATCCGGGTGGATTCATTACTTGAGCACCTTATGCCTAACTTAATGGCTTTAAAGAAAGCGCTGCCAGGGAGACAACCCAAAAGTTTTAGAGAGTCATTTATTTCTGTTGTGTGCTTTTATAAAGTTTAAAAACAATAATAATGTGCCAAGATTTGCCTTTAGGATGTTTACATTGCTTATTGGTTTGTGCGGTGCAAAACAGAAACTTTGGCTGTAGTGCGCGATTTTACATTTTTACTGGAACGCAAACGGTTTTGAAACATTTTGCACTGTCTTTCTATAAAAATTGTTTATTTTTCCTTTAAAAAATTCAGAATTTTTGGAGTACCAGAAGTATGGTGAATGTTTAGATTCTGCTTGCAAACTTCCACAATGGGGTAGTGCTAGTGAACCTCGCAAATCTGAATTTAGAGATTTTCTTGCTAGTATAACTGTGGGGGAATCTAGAGATATAGCACAAGCTACCATAGGGAGCATTCATTTTCCTGCTATACATTATTTTTCTCTCTTTATAGGTAGGTGCATAAGTGGTAAAGATGAAGCATGTCATATGTGTGTCCCTGACCTCAGTATTCTTAGGAGTGCTGTGTGAGGAGATAAGTCTTATAATTTGGGAGCCATTTTTGCACATAGGTTGCATCATAATAGATTTAATGGAGATTTCTTCGGTGGAATTTATGCAACCCGTATAGCTAATTTTCTTGGTATAACCATACGTGAGGATGATATTGAGTTGCCCCCTGCTTATTTGGATTATGAGGCTATGGTTCGTCATCATTTTGTTGAGAGGAACGATCAGTTCCTCCAGTACCGACTAATCTTCGACAGACGACGCACCTATCACGTCGCTCTCCCTGCTTCTACTTTCTTTGACTTTCAGGCAAAGGGGAGATATTTTATAACCAGAGAGGAGGCGGAAGAGTATAAGAGGAGGGCTGGGATAGCTCGCCTCCAAGCTGCAGCCCACGATGCAATGACTGCTGCATCTCAGTACGACCCCAACTACAACTTTGGATATCCGCCAGGCCATCCGTGGCATTAGACCAACTTAGGCCAAAAGCCTAAGCTTGGGGCAGTACATATTTCTCACCAACATTACATTCATGTTCACACACTCATTGCTAGATGTCGGTGCTCATACTTTTTCATTGTAATACCCATGCTAGTTTATTTCCTTATATGCTTTCTTCTAGTGTGTTTAATAAACCTTAAGAAAAAACAAAAAAAATTAGTTGTAACTTTTAGCTAGTTTTAATTTCCATGCTTGTAGTAGTAATTAAAAAGAAAACCCAAAAAAAGATTTCATGTTCTTCTTTTGCTTGTTGGGAGCTTTCCCGTGTAAATAGTTTTATTTCTTTTCTTTTCTTTGGGGGTCGATAGGAGAAGACCATAATTAAATTGTTAAAGTGGCTCTTATATGCATTATGGTTGATCTAATAGAGAGTCCATATTACCTTGTCTTCTCTCTTGAATTGAATGCTTGTAGATTCCAGCTTAGTCCAATGCATGTGCACTATTATTATTATCCACACTATTCGGTCATGCAAGTGAAAGGCAATAATGATGATTATATGATGAACTTATTGAGATGAGAAAAGCTGGTATGAACTCGACCTCTCTTTTTTTTGTAAATATGACTAGTTCATCGTTCCTGACTCGGCCTATTATGAATAAACATGTTTGCAATGACAATTAGAGATTATAGTTGCTTATGCCATGCTTAATTAGCTAGGAGCTTATAATGGTTTACCTTGCGTGCCAACATGCTATTAAAATGGTTGTGATGTGGTATGATAGGGTGGTAATCCTCTTTTGAATGATTCGAGTGGCTTGACTTGGCACATGTTCACGCATGTAGTTGAAACAAAATCAACATAGCCTCTACGATATTTATGTTCATGGTGCATTATATCCTACTCATGCTTGCATTTGGTGTTGATTAATTTTAATGCATGTTCATGACTGTTGTCGCTCTCTAGCTGGTCGCTTCCCAGTCTTTTCTAGCCTTCACTTGTACTAAGCGGGAATACTGCTTGTGCATCCAATTCCATAAACCCCAAAGTTATTCCATATGAGTCCACCATACCTACCTATATACGGTATCTACCTGCCGTTCCAAGTAAATTTGTATGTGCCAAACTCTAAACCTTCAAATAAACATTCTGTTTTGTATGCTCGAATAGCTCATGTATCAACTAGGGTTGTCCGTATCTTCCATGTTAGGCGGGTTATTCTCAAGAGGAGTGGACTCCGCTCCTCACTCACGAGAAAATGGCTGGTCACCGGGATGCCCAGTCCCATGCTTTATGCAAATCAAATCAAAATAATTGCAAACAAAACTCCCCGGGACTCTTGTTAGTTGGAGGCACTCGTTGTTTCGAGCAAGCCATAGGATTGATGCTTGTTGGTGGAGGGGGAGTATAAACTTTACCATTCTGTTTGGGAACCGCCTATAATGTGTGTAGCATGGAAGATATCGCCATCTCTTGGTTGTTATGTTGACAATGGAAGTATACCGCTCAAAATATTATTCACCTCTATTTCAAAACCGAGCTCTGGCACCTCTACAAATCCCTGCTTCCCTCTGCGAAGGGCCTATCTATTTACTTTTATGTTGAGTCATCATCCTCTTATTAAAAAGCACCAGTTGGAGAGCACCGCTGTCATTTGCATTCATTACTGTTAGTTTACATTGAGTATGACTTGACTGGATCTCTTTTACCATGAATTACAATGTCTAGTCAGTCCTTGATCTTTAAAGGTGCTCTGCATTTATGTTTTGCGGTCTCGGAAAGGGCTAGCGAGATACCATCTTGTTATATCATATTATGATTGTTTTGAGAAAGTGTTGTCATCCGAGATTTATTATTATTGCTCGCTAGTTGATTATGCCATTGATATGAGTAAACATGAGACCTAAGTGTTATTGTGAATATGGTTAGTTCATAATCTTTGCTGAAAACTTGAATGCTGGCTTTACATATTTACAACAACAAGAGCAAACAGAGTTTGTAAAAGTTTTTCTTTATCACTTTCAGTTTATCAACTGAATTGCTTGAGGACAAGCAAAGGTTTAAGCTTGGGGGAGTTGATACGTCTCTGTATCTACTTTTCCAAACACTTTTGCCCTTGTTTTGGACTCTAACTTGCATGATTTGAATGGAACTAACCCGGACTGACGCTGTTTTTCAGCAGAATTGCCATGGTGTTATTTATGTGCAGAAACAAAAGTTCTCGGAATGACCTGAAACTCACGGAGATTATTTTTGGAAATAAAAAAAATACTGGCAAAGAATCAAGGCCAGGGGGGCCCACACCCTAGCCACGAGGGTGGGGTGCGCCCCCTACCTCGTGGGCCCCCTGGAGCTCCACTCGACCTCAACTCCAACTCTATATATTCGTGTTCGGGGAGAGAATAAGAAGAAGGATTCATCGCGTTTTACGATAGGAGCCGCCGCCAAGCCCTAAACTCTCTCGGGAGGGCTGATCTGGAGTCCGTTCGGGGCTCCGGAGAGGGGAATCCGTCGCCATCGTCATCATCAACCATCCTCCATCACCAATTTCATGATGCTCACCGCCGTGCGTGAGTAATTCCATCGTAGGCTTGCTGGACGGTGATGGGTTGGATGAGATTTATCATGTAATCGAGTTAGTTTTGTTAGGGTTTGATCCCTAGTCTCCATTATGTTCTGAGATTGATGTTGCTATGACTTTGCTATGCTTAATGCTTGTCACTAGGGCCCGAGTGCCATGATTTCAGATCTGAACCTATTATTGTTTTCATGAATATATGTGAGTTCTTGATCCTATCTTGCAAGTCTATAGTCACCTACTATGTGTTATGATCCGGCAACCCCGAAGTGACAATAATCGGGACCACTCCCGGTGATGACCGTAGTTTGAGGAGTTCATGTATTCACTTATGTGTTAATGCTTTGGTCCGGTACTCTATTAAAAGGAGGCCTTAATATCCCTTAGTTTCCACTAGGACCCCATTGCCACGGGAGGGTAGGACAAAAGATGTCATGCAAGTTATTTTCCATAAGCACGTATGACTATATTCGGAATACATGCCTACATTACATTGATGAATTGGAGCTAGTTCTGTGTCACCCTAGGTTATGACTGTTACATGATGAACCACATCCGGCATAATTCTCTGTCACTGATCCATTGCCTACGAGCTTTCCATATATTGTCCTTCGCTTATTTACTTCTCCGTTGCTATTGTTATCATCACTATAAAATTCCAAAAATATTACTTTTGCTATCGTTACCTTTTGCTATCGTTACCACTACTATCATATTACTTTGCTACTAAACACTTTGCTGCAGATATTAAGTTATCCAGGTGTGGTTGAATTGACAACTCAGCTGCTAATACTTGAGAATATTCTGTGACTCCCCTTGTGTCGAATCAATAAATCTAGGTTGAATACTCTACCCTCGAAAACTGTTGTGATCCCCTGTACTTGTGGGTTATCAAGACTATTTTTAGCGCCGTTGCCGGGGAGCATAGCTCTATTCTTTGAGTCACTTGGGATTTACATCTGCTGGTCACTATGAAGAACTTGAAAGATCCAAGAACCAAAATTTATCCCTCAACTATGAGGGGAGGTAAGGAACTGCTATCTAGCTCTGCACTTGATTCACCTTCCATAGCCATTCCGAGATATATTGCCATGCAACTTCCATCATCATCATATACATGACTTGAGCATTCATTGTCATAAATGCTTTGCATGATCGTAAGATAGCTAGCATGATGCTTTCATGGCTTGTCCGTTTTTATGTCATTGCTACGCTAGATCAATGCACATCCCGGTACACCGCCGGAGGCATTCATATAGAGTCATACTTTGTTCTAGACATCGAGTTGTAATATTGAGTTGTAAGTAAATAAAAGTGTGACGATCATCATTATTAGAGCATTGCCCCAGTGAGGAAAGGATGATGGAGACTATGATTCCCCCACAAGTCGGGATGAGACTCCAGAATTAAAAAAAGAGGCCAAAGAAGCCCAAATAAAAAAAGAGGCCAAAGAAGCCCACCAAAAAAATTGAGAGAAAAAGAAAGAAGGGGAAATGTTACTATCCCTTTACCACACTTGTGCTTCAGACTAGCGCCATGTTCTTCATATAGAGAGTCTCTTGAGTTATCACTTTCGTATACTAGTGGGAATTTTCATTATAGAACTTGGCTTGTATATTCCGATGATGGGCGTCCTCAAATGCTCGAGGTCTTCATGAGCAAGCAAGTTGGATGCACACCCACTTAGTTTCCAGTTTGAGCGTTCATACACTTATAGCTCTTAGTGCATCCGTTGCATGGCAATCCCTACTAATCGCATTGACATCAACTGATGGGCATCTCCATGTTAGAAATATGCCCTAGAGGCAATAATAAAATGGTTATTATTATATTTCCTTGTTCATGATAATTATCTATTGTTCATGCTATAATTGTGTTATCCGGAAATCGTAATACATGTGTGAATACATAGACCACAACATGTCCGAGTGAGCCTCTAGTTGACTAGCTCGTTGATCAACAGATGGTTACGATTTCCTGACCATGGATATTGGATGTCATTGATCTGGGATCACATCATTAGGAGAATGATGTGATGGACAAGACCCAATCCTAAGCATAGCGCAAGATCGTGTAGTTCATCTGCTAAAGCTTTTCTAATGTCAAGTATCTTTCCTTAGACCATGAGATTGTGCAACTCCCGGATACTGTAGGAATACTTTGGGTGTGCCAAACGTCACAAGTAACTGGGTGACTATAAAGGTGCACTACGGGTATCTCTGAAAGTGTCTGTTGGGTTGGCACGAATCGAGACTGGGATTTGTCACTCCGTATGCAGAGAGGTATCTCTGGGCCCACTCGGTAAGACATCATCGTAATGAGCTCAATGTGACTAAGGGTGGTCACGGGATGATGTGTTGCAACGAGTAAAGTGACTTGCCGGTAACGAGATTGAACGGGGTATTGGGATACTGACGATAGAATTTCGGGCAAGTAACGTACCGATTGACAAAGGGAATTGTATACGAGATTGCTTGAATCCTCGACATCGTGGTTCATCCAATGAGATCATCGTGGGACATGTGGGAGCCAACATGGGTATCCAGATCCCGCTGTTGGTTATTGGCCGGAGAGTTGTCTCGGTCATGTCTGCATGGTTCCCGAACCCGTAGGGTCTACACACTTAAGGTTCGATGACGCTAGGGTTATTAGGAAGATTTGTATGTGATTACCGAATGTTGTTCAAGAGTCCCGGATGAGATCAAACGCCATGAGGAGTTCCGGAATAGTACGGAGGTGAAGATTTATATATGGGAAGTCGTCATACGGTCACCAGAAATATTCGGGGGTATACCGGTATTGTACTGGGACCACCGGAGGGGTTCCGGGGGTCCACCGGGAGGGTCCACCTGCGGCCTTATGGGCTGTAGGTGGAAGGGAACCAGCCCCTAGTGGGCTGGGCGCCATCCCCCTAGGGCCCATGCGCCTAGGGTTTGGGGGGAACTCTAAAGGGGGGCGCCCCCCTTGCTTGGGGGGCAAGCCCCCTCCCCCTTGGTCGCCGCCCCCCTCTAGATCTCATCTAGTGGGGCCGCCCCCCTTCCCCCTTCTCCCTATAAATAGAGGGGCGAGGGGAGGGCTGCAAGACCACATCCAAGGCGCAGCCCCTCCCATCCCCAACACCTCTCCTCCTCCGCGCGAGCTTGGTGAAGCCCTGCCGGAGAACTGCCACTCCATCACCACCACGCCGTCGTGCTGCTGTTGGAGCCTTCTTCCTCAACCTCTCCCTCCTCCTTGCTGGATCAAGGCGTGGGAGATGTCACTGGGCTGCACATGTGTTGAACGCGGAGGCACCGTTGTTCGGTGCTCAGATCGGATTCGACCGCGATCAGAATCGCTACGTGTACGACTCCTCCAACCGCGTTCTTGCAACGCTTCTGACTCGCGATCTTCAAGGGTATGAAGACGCACTCCCCTCTCGTTGCTAGTTACTCCATAGATTGATCTTGGTGATTTGTAGAAATTTTTTAATTTCTGCAACGATCCTCAACAGTGGCATCATGAGCTAGGTCTATGCGTAGTTTCTATGCACGATAGAACACAAGTTGTTGTGGGCGTCGATTTTGTCAATTTACTTGCCGTTACTAGTCTTATCTTGATTCGGCGGCATCGTGGGATGAAGCGGCCCGGACCGACCTTACACGTATGCTTACGTGAGACTGGTTCCACCGACTGACATGCACTAGTTGCATAAGTGGCTAGGCGGTGTCTGTCTCTCCCTTTAGTCGGATCGATTCGATGAAAAGGGTCCTTATGAAGGGTAAATAGAAATTGGCATATCACGTTGTGGTTTGGCGTAGTAAGAAACGTTCTTGCTAGAAACCTATAGCAGCCAGTAAAAACTTGCAACAACAATTAGGGGACGTCTAACATGTTTTTGCAGCATTCGTGTGATGTGATATTGTAGGATCGAAAGTATGTCTAGAGGGGGGTGATTAGACTACTGACCAAATAAAAACTTAACCTTTTCCCAATTTTAGTTCTTGGCAGATTTTAGCTATTTTGGGACAAGTCAAGCAATCATCACATAATTCAAGCAAGCATGCAAAGAGTATATTGGCAGCGGAAAGTAAAGCATGCAACTTGCAAGAATGTAAAGGGAAGGGTTTGGAGAATTCAAACGCAATTGGAGACACGGATGTTTTTCCCGTGGTTCGGATAGGTGGTGCTATCCTACATCCACGTTGATGGAGACTTCAACCCACGAAGGGTAACGGTTGCGCGAGTCCACACAGGGCTCCACCCAAGGGTAACGGTTGCGCGAGTCCACACAGGGCTCCACCCACGAAGGGTCCACGAAGAAGCAACCACCCACAAAGGGTCCACGAAGAAGCAACCTTGTCTATCCCACCATGGCCATCGCCCACACAGGACTTGCCTCACTAGCGGTAGATCTTCACGAAGTAGGCGATCTCCTTGCCCTTACAAACTCCTTGGTTCAACTCCACAATCTTGTCGGAGGCTCCCAAGTGACACCTAGCCAATCTAGGAGACACCACTCTCCAAGAAGTAACAAATGGTGTGTAGGTAATGAACTCCTTGCTCTTGTGCTTCAAATGATAGTCTCCCCAACACTCAACTCTCTCTCATAGGATTTGGATTTGGTGGAAAGAAGATTTGAGTGGAAAGCAACTTGGGAAGGCTAGAGATCAAGATTCATATGGTAGGAATGGAATGTCTTGGTCTCAACACATGAGTAGGTGGTTCTCTCTCAGAACATATGAGTTGGAATGGTGTGTGTTCTGATGGCTCTCTCGAATGAGAAGGAGGTGGAGGGGTATATATAGCCTCCACACAAAATCCAACCGTTACGTACTTTCCATCTCGGTGGGACGAATCAACAAGCTCGGTCGGAGCGAAAATGTAAACCTAGTGACGTTAGAGATTTTTTGGTGGGCTGACATGCAAACTCGTAGGACGATATGGTTAGGGTTTGGGCATAACGTAATCTCGTGAGAACCGATTACAACAAACTCGTGAGACCGAATTTGGTAATTAGCTAACCAGAGAGGTTGGTCAGGCAACGTGGACATTGCACTTTGGTGAGACAGTGAACGGGGTGAGCCGAAAGTACAAAGGGGAACACTGAGTTTATTGCAATCTCGGTGACCGATCGCTCTTTCGTGAGACGAAAAGTTACAAAGGGAAACAGAGAGTTGCCCAGTCGAGTGAGACCGACTCTATCGGTAGACCAATTGCTAGGGTTTGGAAGTGGCTAATGACAAGTGAAACTCGGTGGCGCCGGATAAGAAGAATCGGTAGGACCGAGTTTGGCTTAGGGTTTAGGTCATATGTGGATATGGGAAAGTAGTTGAGGGTTTTTGGAGCATATCACTAAGCACATGAAGCAAGAGGCTCATTATGCAACACCTCATCCCTCCTTGATAGTATTGGCTTTTCCTAAAGACTCAATGTGATCTTGGATCACTAAAATATAAAATGAAGAGTCTTGAGCTTTTGAGCTTGAGCCAATCCTTTTTCCTTAGCATTTTGAGGGTTCCACTTTCACATCCATGCCATGCCAATCATTGAGCTTTCCTGAAATAATCATCTTGGAATAGCATTAGCTCAGTGAGCTATATGTGTTATGAATTACCAAAACCACCTAGGGATAGTTGCACTTTCAGATATGGCAAAAAGGTGTGATGAATGATATATGTGATGTATGAGATTGATCATGTTCTTGTAATAGGAATCACGACTTGCATGTCGATGAGTATGACAACCGGCAGGAGCCATAGGAGTTGTCTTAATTTATTTATGACCACTGTGTCAACATAAACGTCATGTAATTACTTTACTTTATTGCTAACTGTTAGCCATAGTAGTAGAAGTAATAGTTGGCGAGACAACTTCATGAAGACACGATGATGGAGATCATGATGATGGAGTTCATGGTGTCATGCCGGTGATAATGATGATCATGGAGCCCCGAAGATGGAGATCAAAAGGAGCAAAATGATATTGGCCATATCATGTCACTATTTGATTGCATGTGATGTTTATCATGTTTTACATCTTATTTGCTTAGAACGACGGTAGCATAAATAATATGATCCCTCACAATAATTTCAAGAAAGTGTTCCCCCTAACTATGCACCGTTGCTAAGGTCCGTTGTTCCGAAGCACCACATGATGATCGGGTGTGATAGGTTCTAACGTTCGCATACAACGGGTGTAAGCCAGATTTACACACGCAATACACTTAGGTTGACTTGACGAGCCTAGCATGTACAGACATGGCCTCGGAACATGGAAGACCGAAAGGTCGAACATGCACTACAAAAAAAGACACATCCGTGACATTTTGGGCCGAACGAAATTTTTTTCTGTCATACATATGACACTTCTATGACGATAATTGTGACAAAACCCGGTATCATCATAGATGTGGTGGGCTCCTACTTCTATGACAAAAAATCATGACAGAAAATGGGCTTTTCGTCCTGGGCGGGCCGGAGATGCAGCTGCATGACATTCTTTGGGCCGTCCATAACAGAAAAAACCATGGTAGAAGCAAGGGGGAGGAAAATTTCAGGGAGTTCCCGGTTACGGTGGGTGGTCGGGGGGCGAGCGATGCGCGTTTCTCTCGTACACGTACGCGCGTGTGTGCGAGGCGTTGGCTCTAACTGAACCCGAGCGAGGCGTTGGGCTCTAACTGAACCCGAGCGATTGCACTGCAGGCTACGCGTTACTGAACCTGAGCGATCAATCGATGGCTGTTAACTGAACCCGATCGAGCGATTCCTTGGCTACTGCTGCTAACTAAAGCCGATCGATGGGATGAACAGTGAGCATTGCGGGTGCGGGGGGTGGGGGGTTTGGATGAACAGTGAGCGGTGGCGTTGCCTCTGGATGAACATGACCCCGTGGTGTGGTGGAGGGCTGGATGAACAGTAGACGGTGGAGGGGTGCCCGTGGAGGGGTGGATGAACAGGACCCTGTGGTGTGGAGGGCAGGATGAACAGTAGACGGTGGAGGGGTGCCCGTGGAGGGGTGGTTGAACAGGACCCGTGGTGTGTCGGGCTGGATGAACAATAGATGGTGGAGGGGTGGTTGAACAGTAGCCGGTGGAGTAGCGCGCGGTGGAGGCTGGATGAACAGGAGCCCGTGGAGGCTGGACGAACAGGAGCCTGTGGAGGCTGGAGGAGGTCGACGGTGGAGATGGACAGTATCCCGTGGAGTCCCGTTTTGTGGTACGCCACACCCCTCCCGATGAACAGGACCCCCGTTTCGACCGTAGCGCTCCAACACAAGTCCGTTTCCTCCATTTTGTGGTACGCCACACCCCTCCCGATCAACAGGACCCCCGTTTCGACCATAGGAGGTCCGTCTCCTTCGTTTTGCGGTACGCCACACCCCTCCCGATGAACAGGACCCCCGTTTCGACCGTAGGATGTCCGTTTCCTCTGTTTTGCGGTACGCCAGGCCCCTCCCGATGAACAGTATCCTGTTTCGAACATGGCCGGTCGAACACAAGGCCGTTTCCTCCGTTCTGCGGTATGCCATGTCTCGTTTCCATCGCATGTTCCGTCCAAGCCCTCCCGATGAACACAACGCATTCCGTTGTCTCCCCATGAACACGACGCATTCCGTTACCTCCCCATGAACATGACGACGACGCTGTTTCTCCGTTCCGACCCAGCCATGTACACAAGCCCTGGCCGTACATATGTGCGAGTAGGCGTTCGAGACCCCGCCCGTATGTACACATACGTGGTCGTATTTTCTTTCTTGCACCCTGGCCGCTGTACGTACGTGTAAATGCTACGTGCGCGCCTCTACTACGACACATGCGCGCCTCTACTACGACATGTGCGCGCCTCTACATCGACCATTATGTACGTACACATTCGCAACCAGAATGACAATGCTACGTACGCTTCAACCAGGTGGGTCCCGACTGTCAGGCACTTTCTTGCCTGCGAAGATGTAGCTGGTGGGTCCCAGCAGTCAGGGGGCGAATCGTTTTTTTTGCCCGGACGCACTTCCTTGCATGCGAAGATGTAGCTGGTGGGTCCCAGCAGTCAGGGGGAAACGTTTTTTCACAAAATACAGTGGCCCGTCTGTCAGGTGGAGGAATCATTATTTTCCGCGTAATAAGGAGGCACTTCCTTGCTGCGGCCGCGGACCCAGCTATCAGCCTCTGCATGTACAGTCCACGTCCGATGGAAGTCATTCTTTGACCACGTTGACCACGCCGCGCCGAGTGCACCAGGGCGGTGGACGACGGCGAGGCCTAGGAAGGGGACGACACGGAGGCAGGGAAGACTCGGCAGTTGTTTCCCACGCGGAGGGGAGTACGACTGTAGGAGGGTTTACTGGTTCGTCTGTCGTCGCCGGAGAATAACAGCAGGTGTGGGTGAGTAGAGGGATGGCTAGGCTAGCGATGGGAGTACGGTCGGGCGGTGAGGCCTACGCGGCAGCACAGCCGGCCGCGAGGAGGAGGGAGCAGGCAGTCTCGCCGGCGCTTGTTTGAGCAGCTGGAGCAGGAAGAGTAGAGATTGAAGAAGCATGACGGCCGTTGGATGGACATCCAATAGTCAGTGCTTGTGCGACAACCTTTTTTTAGGAAAGCCTCAAATCTGTGGAAAATAGTATACAACCCATCTGCCATTATTTCTAATAATTTACAACCCATTTACTAATTCTTAAGGTTTTTTGGAGCCCATATTCTTTTTGTTAGCATTATAGCCCATATTGTGGCAACGGTTAAAAAATTATACGAAATTTTGCATATTTCGGTGCGTCCGAACTGTTTTTAATCCCGAAATTTCGAACTCACATTCAAACTGATTTTAAAAATAAATGTATATCAATATAAAATCAAACAAATTCTCCACGCATAAAAATTAATGTAATTTAAAATCTTGAAATGAAAAAAAGATATTTGACACTAATTGCCGGTTTGATGTGTTTTAGAAATGTACAACCCATTGCTCATTACTGATGGGCCATTTTCTCGGCCAGCCGAATGAAAGCTCTCTTTGTCTTGAAAGATTTGCAGCCCAACAGGCCTGACAAAGCGACTTACTTGGCAAATCACAAAAAAACTGGGCTGTGGCCGTGGACCCAGCTGTTAGCCTCTCCACGTACAGTACTCTTCCGATGGTAGTCGTTCCTTGACCATGTTGACCACGCCATGCGGAGAGCACCACGGCTGTGGACGACAACAAGGCCTAGGAAGGGGACGACGCGGCAGTGGAAGCCCGCGCGGAGAGGACTACGAGGGTTCACTGGTTCGGCTGCGGTGGGAATAGTAGGGGCAGTGATGCCTCTGCGGCAGCACAGCCGGCCACGGGTGGCAGGAGCATGTGGCACGACCGCGCTGCTTTGGGCGGCTGGAGCAAGAAGACCAGAGGTTGAAGAAGCACTACGGCCGTTGGATGGACATCGTACGGTCACTGGAGCTAGAATTCGTTCATATTGACTAAGTTGACAAAGCCCTTGTCCCCGTCAACTTAGTAGGCCCACAAGTCAGCCTCCCACCAAGGTGGGTCCCAGCTAGCCGGGGGAGTATTCATTTTTTGTGCGTAATAGGAGGCACTTCCGGTGGGTCTGAGCTGACAGCGGGGGGAACGTTTTTTCCCGAAATACGGTGGCCCGTCCGGTGGATCCAGCAGTCAGGGGGAAACGATTTTTTCGCAAAATACTGGTGGCCCGTCCGGTGGGTCCCTGTCAGGTGGAGGAATAATTATTTTCCGTAATAAGGAGGCACTTCCTTGCGGCTGCCGTGGACCCAGCTGTCAGCCTCTCCACGTACAGTACTCTTCCGATGGAAGTCGGTCGTTGACCATGTTGACCACGCCGCGCCGAGAGCACTAGGGCGGTGGACGACGGTGAGGAGTAGGAAGGGATGACTCGGAGCCCGGGAAGACGCAGCAGTGGATGCCCACGCGAAGAGTACGAGGGTTCACTGGTTCGGCTGCGGTGTGAGGCTGCTATCGCCGCAGAATAACAGGGGGTGTGGGTGAGTAGAGGGATGGCCCTGCCAATGATGGGAGTAGTAGGGGGCGGTGAGGCCTCCGCGGCATCACAGCCGGCCACGGGAGGCAGGAGCACGCGGCACGACCGGCGCTGCTTTGGGCGGCTGGAGCAAGAAGACCAGAGGTTGAAGAAGCACTACGGCCGTTGGATGAACAATGTACGGTAACAGGAGCTAGAATCATTCATATTGACTAAGTTGACAAAGCCCTCCATCCCCGTCAACTTGGTAGGACCACAAGTCAGCCTCCCACTATGCTGGGTTCCAGCTAGCAGGGGGAATATTCATTTTTTTGTGCGTAATAAGGAGGCACTTCCTTGCGTGCGAAGATAGCTGGTGGGTCCGACATGTCAGCGGGGGGCACTTTATTTCGAAATACAGAGGCCCTTCCAATGGGTCCCAGATGTCAGGTGGAGGAATCATTATTTTTGCGCGTAATAAGGAGGCATTTCCTTGTGTGCGGCCATCGTGGACCCAGCTGTCAGCCTCTCCACGCACAATCTACTTCCGATGGTGTCGTTCGTTGACCATTGTTGACATGCCACACCGAGCGCATCAAGGTGGTGACGACGGCGAGGCCCCGGGCAGCAACGAGCCAGAGATGGGAAGACGCGGGAGTAGAGTCGCAGACAGAGAGGTGTACGAGTGTTAACTGGTTCTAGTGCGGTGTGGTTCGGCAGTCGGTGGAGAAGAACAGGAGGTGTGGAGGGGTGGAGGGATGGCCTGGCCAACGGTGGAGCAGCTCTTCATAGCGAAGCGTGCTAAGCAGAGCTGCTAGCAGCAGGATGCAGGAGGTGGTCCCGACGGCGCTGGAGGAAGAAGACGAGAGATTGAAGATGGATGCCGGTCGTTGGATGTAAATCCAACGGCTAACATGTCAGAATCATTTGTTGACTAAATTGACAATGACTTGCATTGGCTTCGACCTATTGGCCCACATTTCAGCCTCCAAAAATGTGGCACGTATTCAACCCATTTTTCAGAATTTATAGTCTTTTTTTAGTGCGGTAGAATTTACAGTCAATTTGATCTTTTTTTTGAATTACAGCCATTAGCTGGGCTGGGTGAACAAATAATGTAGCGTCCATGCGGCCCGTTTATTTTATTTCCTAAAAAATTACATCCCATTTGCACTTTCTCGAAATACATGATTTTGCTGGGCTGATTCTAATTATAATGTTGGGTTGGGCCAGCAATGTTATCAAAAAATAAAAAGGGGCTGAGCATTTTGTTATAAATATATTTAAATAATAAGTGATATTATTACATTCGTCCTTAAATTTATAGTCTTACCAAGCTTTATATAATAACATATAAAATAATTTTTTTAGAAAAACAGGGAGCATCTCCCGGTTCCATTGCTGAGAACGAAACCACAACATATTCTGATACAGCAGCTCAAAGAGCAGTTCGAAAGCAAAGGTAGAAAAGCTACAAACTAGGGGGGTGGATGAACAAGTTCTCTGAATAACACAAATCACCCGAGCGGTGCCAAAGGCAGAGCGGATAGAGCACTCAAATGACACAAGGAGGGTCCAGCGAAGCCTTCATGGTCTTCAGCCGAGGGGCCGTGTCAGCCTGCGGCGACCAGTAAGCAAGCGGAGACACCGGGCTGGAAGGCGTAGCATGGTGGATGTCCCTCTTTTTCGGCGCCAGGTGCCCATCATCTTCATCAGAGATCTTGAGACGAGCCCACGGGTCCAGCCCCAGAGCAGGTCGAGCCTTGTTCAGCCACAAGTGATCGCCAACGGTTTCTGGAGGGATCTTGTTAGGGTTTCCACGAAGCTCATCAACTTGTCCTTGTCCGATCCGGAGGAGAGAATCGCCCAGTTCCTCACCATGTTCCTGATCAACCTCAAGACCCGCGAATGGAAATCCAGGAGGTGTTACTGAAAATCATAGCATTTCTATATTTCCAGAGGCACCAAAGGACAGCTGAGCTAACAGTGTTTAAAACTGAGCACTTTTTGGTAGCAATCCAGAATCTGGCGACAGATTCGAAGGATGAGCCAATCTGACTAGAGAAATATTCCTCAATGTGGGCCCAGAGATGTTTAGCAACTATACATTCAAAAAATAGGTGAGAACAAGACTCTTGTTCCAAGCAGTAAACACAATCAAGGGGTTTGATGATGTGTCTCTTCCTAAGGTTATCCCTAGTCATCAATTTGTTTTTGGAGAGAAGCCAGAGAAATACATGAATTTTAGGGGGAACTCTCAATTTCCAGACAGCAGGGATAAACACGGGTTGAACCCCTCTAAAGTTGATAACATGATAGAGGGAGCTGGAGGAATACTTCCCCTTATTGTCCAGCTGCCAAATCAGGGCATCCGGCTCGGCAGTAAAGGTAATGCTTTTGGCAATTTCCTCCAACTGGAACCATTGTTCCATGAGACTATCACTAAAGTTCCTTCTAAAAGAGAGTTTTAGGCATTGACCGTCCCAAACTTCATTGACACTTTTGTTAAGCTCATTGCGGACAGAGTAAATAGGCCAAAATTGGACTGCTAGGGGGATGTGCCAAACCAAGTATCTTCCCAGAACCTGGTTCTGCTCCCATCCCCTATGTTCCATCTGTAGCCAAATTTCACAGCATGCATAATAGATTTTAATCCTTTCCAGAATCTAGAGGTCTTAGGGTTGGAGGAAGGGACAAAAATATTAGGTTTATTTCCTAGGTATTTATGGGCAATAAGAAGCTTCCAGGGTTTCAGGTCTTCCTCATAGAATCTTTTAATCCAAGACCCTAGAAGACAGATGTTAATTTCTTGGAGGTTAGGTATGCCTAGGCCTCCAAAATCTTTTTTCATAGAGACTAGGGCCCAATTAGCAAGGTGTAGCTTCCTATTTCCCTCAAAATCATTCCACAAGCAATGAGACATCTGAGAATTGATGAGGTTCACTGCCCATTTAGGGAACTTGAAGAAGGAGAGGAGATACACTGGAATGCTAGCCAAACAAGCTTGTATGAGGATCAATCTACCTCTGTAAGAGAGAAGTTTGCCCCTCCACCCAGCAATCCTTTTAATGATTTTATCCAGAAGGGGTTGGATATCCTCTCTCCTCAGTTTATCATAGTGGAGAGGGATACCTAGGTACTTAATGGGGAAGTTACCTTTATTACAGACTAGAATAGAGAGGAAGTCAGCTAACTCCTGATCATCCATGTTGATAGGGATGAGTTCACTTTTAGAGTAGTTGATTCTCATGCCTGAGACTTGTTCAAACCAGGTTAGAACAGTTTTCAGATTGCTAGCATGTGTGGAGTCATTGTCTAAGAAAAGGATGGTATCATCTGCATATTGAAGGCAGATGATGCCACCAGGGCAGACCTCAGGACAGAGCCCTGCAATCAGACTATGATCAGCAGCTTTGCTCAGCATTTTAGTAAGAACGTCCACTACTAAATTAAACAAAAGCGGGGAGATGGGGTCACCTTGCCTAAGGCCTTTACCAGCAAGGAAAAAATCACTTTCACAGTTATTTAACTTGACCCCAACAGACCCCCCATGAGTAAGTTGCTGGATCCAACTCTCCTCTATGAAAGGCTTGGAAAAGATCTAAGAGATCATTTTTCACCAAGTCCCAAAAATGCTGGTAAAACAAGAAGGGAATCCCATCAGGACCAGGAGCCCCATCAGGATAAGAGCTAAAAATGGCTTCCTTCACCTCTGTCTCTGAAAAAGGGGCTTCTAGCAGCTCATTTTCAGCAGGAGAGACTTTTTCAGAAGCAGAGAAAAAAATTGTTTTGTAGAGAGAACCCAGAAGGGTTTTCTTTCTTAAACAGGTCTTTGTAGAAGTCACTAGCCACTTTCAGCATCTCATCTACCTCAGTAACAGGGCCATTAGGGCCATCAAGGGAGTGAATGAGGGTTTTCCTCCTCCTCTGGTTAGCTACTGCATGGAAGTAAGCAGTATTTCTATCACCCTCCTTAATGTTCCTATCTCTAGACCTTTGTTTGGCTTTGATTTCTTCTTGAAGCCAAATTTTCTTGAGCTCTCCATGGACAAAGTTTAATCTATTAGTCTCAGCCTCAGAGAGGTCAGTGGTTTCTGCCTTAATATCTAGAGAATCAAACTCAAGGAGGAGAAGCCTTTTGTATCTTCTAAGATTAGCTTCCTCATTGGAGTTCCACCCTTTGGTAGTTCTTCTAAATCTCCTGATTTTGATCTGCCAATTTTCTAGGGGGCAGCTGCTCCCAGTAGGCTCATTCCAGATTTTCCTGACTAGCTCAGTAAAATCTTCTCTAAGCAACCACCACTTTTCAAATTTAAAACTATTGCTCTTTGGAGTTTGGTTAAGACCAGAGTCCCAGAGCAAAGGAGTGTGGTCACTACCACATCTGGGCAGAGCTCTACAACTAGAAAGGGGAAAACTATCTAATTCTGTGTCACAGAAAATTCTGTCAATGGTGGACATAATCCTGGAGCAGCACTTCCAACATATCTAGCAGAACTGTGGGTTTTCCTTCTGACAGGGCAATTCTCAACTTTATGGGTAACCATTTTGCAGATAAAACAACTCTTGGGCTTGACACATTTATCCAAATGATGCCCTGGTTCCCCACAGTTGTAGCAGATCACCTCAGAGTATGCCATAAGGCCCGAAGCAGGGGCAGGAGCAGTTTTCTGGATGTCCTGTCTCTTCTTTTGCTGATTCTTGCCTTGAGATTTCCCACTGATCTGAGAGTCAGAACCACCAGCAGATTGATCTTGGGCAATTACAGGAGCCTGCCCAGATTGTGCCCCCATTTGGGGCGGAGGTGGGCCGTACCACTGCCCAACCGGCGCTCCCCCCATTGTGATAGGGGAAATTCATCGGAGTTCCTGGTTCCTTCTCATCCTCCAGCCAGATGTTGTCTCTCAGGAAGCAGAAATAACCACCAGACAGCTCAATTGAAGCAGATTGCAAGCCTAATTTCAATCTTCTGCAGGTTTGGGGGAGAGGTAAGGTAGGGGATCCACCTGCTCCGGCTCCGGTGGCGTGCTAGTGGGCAGGAGTCCAGTCAAGCATTCCCATCTCATAGCACGGCGTGGATCTCCTGAATTCACTTCTCCTTTCGCCCATCGAACAAACGCAATCGGCGGCTCCACTGGGGTGGGGCATCCTGTGCTTCTCCGAGAAATCTCCTTCGAAGTAGATCCGCAGGGCTAGATTCAGCAGCTCCCAATCCACATGATCCTTGCACATCCGAGCATACCTGCGCGAGTGAGAGAGTGGATTCGGTCCCTCCTTGGCTTCCTCCCTCGCAGCTTCCTCCTCTGCTTCCCTCCATTCGCGTGTGCACTGGGTCCAGGAGAGAGCGTCGTCGCGGATCCGCATCGCCCGCTCCCTCCATCTCCTCCCTCGAGTCTCCTGCAGCACCGCCGGCGCGACGGAGTCGAGCGACTGGAGCATCCGTGGGAAGGCTTTGTAGACATGTGGGAGATGCATCTTGTACATCTGCCTGTCTTCCAGCCATTCCCCCGTGCATATGGCCGGCGACTCCATGGGGCGCGCGAGCGGACTTGTTGAGGGGGGCAGGCGCGCCCGGAGTCAGGAGGGGGGGTGGCGGCGAGATCTATGGCGGCGGCGAGGGTGGAGGTAGTGGTGGGGGCGGCGGCGGGTGGAGGTGGTGGCGGGGGCGAAGGGGATCGCGAGAGCGGTCATCTATTTGCCAATTATGTGAACTAAACAGTCAACATATAAAATAATTTAAATATATACAATATAGTTAGAAGGGAAACATAAGTTGGACCTGGCGTTCCTATTCTTATATAAAAATAGAACATAACTCTGTGTTTTCTTCAAAAAAATACATAAATTGGGCTGCCAAAAATAAAACCTCGGATGGGAGGTCTATAGGTCGGTCGATACATGACGGCCCTAAGAAAATACAAACAGGCCTATGGACCTCCCATCCGAGGACGTGGGATGCGCATGTTAAAAATGAAAGCCTAGACGGGGCAGCCCAAAACCACGTCCAACACTTGCCAAAACTTCGTCCCTCATTTTCTCTGTGTTTCGCACACTCGACATTGTGTGGGCATTTTGACTGTGCATCATATGAAGATTTGCTATGCATGAATGTTGATCAGCATGATGTTAACTGGCTGGTAGTTCCATTTTCAACCATGAATAAACTTCCAACATGATGTTAACCCTGTTTGAAAAGGCCGTGTTAATATAAATGCTCAGCCTCTGAAAGTTGCAGTTTCTTATCTGAAACTGAACTTGCAGTTTCTTCTCTGAGAATCACATTGTCTGTACTTTTATACTCCTATGAAACTATATTTTTAAGTGCTAAAAATAGATATCTAGAATTCATAAAATACTTCATATGCTCAATACTGCAAATCTGAAATTCAAAATACATTCATATCTGAAAGTACTCTCAAAATACACAACACAAAACACAATTCACAACCTGCAAATACTGACAACCCTAAGCTCCTCCTGACAATTCACAACCTGCCCGACTATTTGGCTGGGGGGGGGCAGCCCCCTCCTATTCCTCGGTGGCAGACACCCACCCCGTGAGAAGACGTGAACGGCGAGGGAGACAATAGCGGGGAAGCGTCGTCAGGCCAACTACTTTTCTCCTCTTGCAGTTGGGTTCGGTCGATGAATACTCCACCGGCTCGCTCTGGTAGGACACCTTCACAAACGGCACCCTTTAGATGCTCGATCCTTCAATCTCTGGTGGATGCTCCATCTGGGATCGATACTCCCACCACCGCTCCCTCACGATCGGATTAGGTGAATCTGTTTGCTCCATGGCCCAGAGGAGCAGCTCTATGTACTCCGGCGCGACTCCCTCCAGGAGTATCGCCGCCTTTTCGCTCTATTGCAGATATTTGGCCATGGATGTCGCCGTCGCCGCTAGTTGGTCCTTGTTGTCAAACCAAGACTGTATCTCCAACATCCTAGCTAGCCTCACAGGGTCGCCGTCTGCGATCCTCACATATCGGTTGTACTCCTCCATCGATCTACTTCTCCACAGCACCTTCACTCACCGGCGGTGGTTTTTGAATGGAAGAGGAGAGGAGCAGCGCTGGTTTTGGATTAGAACGGGAGAGGAGCGACGCTGGTTTTGGACTGGAACAGGAGAGGAGGGGCGGTGGTTTTGAAATGGAAGAGGATAGGAGCGGCGCTGCATTTAGATTGGAACAGGAGAAGAGCGGCGGAAGAGCGGCGCTGGTCTTGGAAGTATTTTTTGTTGTTTTGCATATTTTGGGTCAAAGTTTGACCACACACTGTATTTGACAAGCAAAATGTGAATGCATGTCACCAAATTGATTTTGATTTTGATCCAGTCAGAGCGCGCCAGCCCTCTCGTCCAATCCTAAATCACTACCGCACGCTCCTCTCCCTCTTCTCCATTACAAAACCACCTCCTCTCCTCTCCATCATCTCCATTCCAAAACCACCGTCTCGCCTCTCCCTCTTCTCTATTGCAAGACCACCGTCTCTCCTCCGTTTTCTAGATGCTTTGCTCCATGGCGCGGGCGCAATCCATGGATACAAAATTAGTATACTGTATACTATTTAAAAGTCGAGGGCGGGGCTTTTCCTGCGCGGTAGGCGGCGGGGCAGTTCCGCCTAGTCGGTTCGATAGAGACGTGAGAAGACGAGGGAGTAGGCTACTGCAAACGTAGGGCTGTGTGAGTTGACAGCGAGTTACTGCTGTATAGGTGGGGCCCCGTGATTTGACTTGCCATTATCATTTTAACTACGGCGCTACGACCGGCGTGAGTCTCCTAGATTCCTGACCACCTCCATACAGGTGCCTTTCCCAATGCTCCACCATGTAGTAGAGGCTGGCTCTTGCATGAGAGCCCACTTATCCACTTTTTCCTTGCCTCTCTTTCCTCCACATATGCAAAAATGCCATGTAAAGCGCACTATTGTACTTACTTTTACTTGCTCCTACAGGTTCTAAGCTTGCCACATAAGCATAAAGTCTGATGTGGCAAGTTAATCAAGAAGAGAGAGACTAGTTTGGTGACCCAAGGAAGAAACGGTGCTAAGCGCGTGTACCTAGGTGAAAAGACAATTTTGAGTCTATAGCTAATTAAATGAAGCAAACTTAGCAACACCATTTCATTGGAAGAGGTCACTCCTTGGCAAATGCAATAAATACATGCGCTTAGCACCGTTTCTTCCTTGAGTACGAAGAAAGAGATAGAGAGGAGTAAAAAAATACACTTATAGCCAACCTTGTTGTAGTATGAGTGACTAAGTGATGACTATGTATGACATGCCAACATCAGATAGCCTAAACCTGTTAAATCTCCAAGGGCGCGACCGCGCGAGCGACGCGACGGTCGTGGTAGGCGCGACCATGATACGGGCTGCTGGCAGCCCTTGGATCTGAGATCAAACGGTCGCATGCTAAGTTGCTGAAAATTTGCAGAATAACCCTCCAGGATAGGATATTCACCCATAGGTCTAGAATCACGCCATGCAACCGTTCGATCTCAGATCCAAGGGCTCTCGGAAGCCCGTATCATGGGAGAATGGAAAGCCACTACCCTGCCGTTCGCACGCTGGCAGTTCGCTCCTACTCGTCCCCGCACGTCCTTCAATACTACGGCGGTTCGCTCCTAGTCGTCCCGTCCATTCACATTACGGCAGTTCCACTAATCCTAACCCTCCTCCCAAATCCATGGCGTCCCAAATCTCCATGATCGGCGGTGAGTACAAGGTTAGAACCATCACCGGCGATGAGTTCGACGTCATCTACACCCGTTCTTCCGCGACGGTGAAAGGATGCCTTTCTCGCTTCAGACGCATGTTCGAAGACTCAGATGATGAGTGGGTCGCTGGGCTAGATGTTGAGTACACCACAGTCCTGGGACGAGAGAAGGATCTAAAGGACGAAGAGAGGAAGAAGCCCGCCGTGATCCAGGTTTGCGTGCATGACTTATGCTTGGTCTACCACATATGCCATGCCGACGTTGAGTGCCAGGATTTTAAGGACTTCCTCGAGAGCAACCTAGTCAAATTCGTTACTGTAGACTTTGGTAACGACAAAGAAGTCCTGCATCGGATAGGCCTCGTTGTAGGCAACACCTTCGACCTCCAGAAGAATCGGCTGGTGTCCTCTCAGCCTTCAATGCTGACCCTGGCAGGAGCCATGGTTCATCCTTCGTACGGTAAACTGGAGAAACCTCATACACGTTTCATCGTCATGCATGGCAGCGGAATGTACTAGATATAGACCACATCCACTACGCTGCAATGGATGGCTACCTTTGCTTCAATATCTACAAGGGTTGGATGAAGAGCAACAGCCAAGTGTGCGGTTCAAGCAAAGAAGTATCGGCCAAGAGGAAGAGGGACAAGGACGAAGTCGAGGACGTGGACGAGGACTCCGAGTAAGGTGGCAGTGTCGTTGCTCATGGTGGTTCTAATGCAGTGTCTACCGGAATAGTTGCAAAGTTTAATTTCAGGTGTGCTTAATTTAATTTGAGGGGTGTGTTGTGCTGAGCCCCCAGCTGAACTATGTTATGTTTCTTCTCGTTACTTTAACTCTTCCGTACGTACATACTAGTATTTCTTACAGTTCATCTTTTAGTTGGTATAGTACTACCACTCGTTTCTTCACATTATATATGTACAATATATATGGCCAACATCATATAGCTAGCAGTTTAGTTGTAAAAGAATTTCAGGGTGCTTAGTTTTGTAAAAGAATTCCAGGATGCTTAGAGGGTGCTTGGATCCAAGGGACTTATTTTAGTCTGACTAAAATAGTCTCTTAAGAGGCTAAAGTTCCAAGCACCCCTAAAGAGGGGCTAAAACTAGTCTTGAGACTAAAAATTTTTAGTCAGGGGTACCCTACTAAATGTGGATTAGTCCTCTCTCTACTCATTTACTCCTCTCCTTTAACAAAGGCGAGTTGGATTGGAGGGTTTGGAGGATAATAAATGCTCATTAACTTGATTTTAGCCTTTTTAGTATTTGGATCCAAGCATGGGTGAGGCTAGCATGTTTTAGTCCCACTACTTTTAGTCATGGGACTAAAACGTATCCAAGCACCCTCTTAGTTTTATTTGAGGGATGGGTTGTGCTGGACACCATTATTGTGACTAGACTTTTTAATAGTATATATGCATAATTTGGCGACGAGCGCTCTCTATATGTACCACCTTTTTTTTAATTTCAAGTTTTGCTCCATGGCGCAATCCATCGATACTACTGCTGTACAAAAGTATACATTTTTTAAAAGGCTAGAGGGCGGGGCAGTCTAGCTTGGTCGGTTTCACGAGAGGCGAGGGCCTTTGTGATTTGACGGCTCATTACTGCTGCTGAAGGCGGGGCCTTGTGATTTGACTGCTCGTATAAATGCGCCGATGACCTGATCGAGGAGGAGCAAAGAACCGTGCGGTATACTCAAGTTTTCCACTGGAGTAGTACTGCGATGGAGGAGCACGAAACACGGCAGCCCAGTGCCATATGGCGATAAAAATGATCTAATTTGCTAGTCATCTCATTGTTAGCATTGTTCTATTCATTCCCTCAAAAAACATTGTTCTATTCATGCCTCGCAGAGAACGTGACACGTGCGGCGAAACACCCGAAGCAAAAGATGAAACACAGGAGCAAAAGAAGAAGGAAGATTATCACCCCAAATGATCTAATTCGCCGCGGAGTCGTAACTGCTTCTTCATCGCCTCCACGACCTCCATCTCCTTGCGCGTCTCCTCCGCCATCTTCATCATTGTGTCCATGACGCGGCATTTCTCGACGCGAGCCTTCATCATCTGTTCCACGGCCATATTACGTACCTTGACAGCAGCCGGGTGCTCGATGCGGAGCTTCGCCAACTCTTCCTTCTGTTCCATGGCGAGGGCCTGCAGCATCTTCATCGAGGAACTACTATTCTCATGCAGCTTCTTCCAGCCGGCGTTCTTCTCCTTCAACAGGTCGATCTCGTGGCAGAGCTTCGCATTGTCCTCCGAAGTCGCAGGATTTCACCGGTCGCCTTCTTCTCCGAGGCAATGCTCTTCTTCAGCAGCATCACCAAGCCGGCGGTCAACTCCCCCTGCTGATTGAGCTCAGCGGGCATGTCGTCGAGGCTCTCCTTCAGCAACTCCATCAAGCCTTGGATGAACTCCTTCTGCTTATTGAGCTGATCGGGCATGCCGTCGAGGGATAACGACTCCAGCTCCGCCGGCTCGGCATGTTCGCCTCCGCTAGGGCGCTCCTGGGAGCCATCGCCTGCCCGTGACAGATCTTTCGAGGTCTCTGCGTGGCGGTGAGCCCTCTCTTTTTTTTCGCAGCCTTGGTTGCCGCTCCCTTGTTACGAGTAGTTCTCGACCTAGAGCTCTGCTCACCGGCCATGGCAACGACGGACGAAGAAGAAGCACTTATGAGGAGGAAAGGTAGAGTGATTTTCGGTTAGGTAGTTCCCCTTTTTATAACCTAAGTACTAGCACTAGTACTAATAACTGCATAGTGGGAACACGTTCAGGTTTGGTACGTACTACTAGTAGGTGTGAGCAGGCTTTCGAATGTGATGGGAACAAGGTAAGGATTAATTGATGGCTTTGGTTTCGAGGCCCGAAACGGCCCGATGAGTTTAGCTGAACATAAATTTCAAGTACAACTACACTGCTCAAATGCGTAAATATTATGTTACTGTCAAAAATTGGCACAAAATACGAAGGAGACCAATGGAAGTACTACTAGCAACCCACGATTTAACTACTCGCATGCGCGCAGTGGAGTAATAATGTCTTTCTTCCGCCCTCACGTCCACTCAATTTGCATGCGCTGTATTAATTGACCATCAATGAAGTGAACGACTTTACACGCGTCAAATTATCACATGGGGTGGATCTTGGTACAATATTGTGTCCGCCCGTGTACCCGCGTGTGCGTGTGAGGAATGAGTGCGTGCATGGTGTGCGTGCACATCTTCGCTTCGTGCATGTACCGCCAGTATGGCTCAGGGAGGACAAGTACATTCTTCTGGAACTAGCAGCACGTCACTTTGATCAATCCACGCAAGGAGGTCGCGACAACGCCTACACATGTGCCATGTGGCTTCATGAACTATAAGAGAGACACTGTGTAGCGTGCCATTCGTATTCTAATTTACGTGTTTTGCACATACTCGAAGTACTAGTAAGGTACACGTGCATTGCACGCATCAGATTTTGCAACCAATTGAATAATACCTAAGATGATAGAACTACTCATACAATATGGAAAATATCCTTCTTTTCGGGAGCTGCATGTAAACAGCTCTGTAGTCATATATGCCGAGTAACCACTGACTCGAGTGTACTATGTTATCGATGTCTTCATGCTTGGGTACGTCAGTTTCCCAAGAAGTAATAGTTTTGAGTGAGAGACAGTCTGAGAGAACGCGGGAATAAAGAATATTATCGTATCTCACCTCACGCGGAGATTTCGCGCTTGAATCCTACATGATGTACGAGTGTTGAATGTGGCATGACAGAAAGATGAGCAGAACGATAAGGACAATATGTAAAAAGAGGGTTTGATGTTGGATTGGGATGTCTTCACTATCTGAAAGATACTATCGTGCTAGACTGATCAAGGATGATAAAAAACGTGTAACCCCTATCGTTTACAATCCTACACGCGGTGTGTCCGGGGCGTTACAATTGAGATCAAGTATCAACCAAGATAGAGAAATAATTCCTACATGATGATTACACAATGCGGCATAATCTGTATCTAGTGAGACGCTCTTAGAATGTATAATGTATCATGACGTCTTTCAATAGGAAATCTTCTTTTTCGGGGAGCCCATCCATTCAAATAGAGATATACAGATGATACATGAAACTCGAGTGACATTGAAGAGCAGATGCAAGCACACAGTAGAACAAACATAAGTAATGGCAAATGTTAAGTGTCCAGAAAAAAGTGTGGGTAGTACGATACGGTAAGATACTCGAACAGAGAAGAAACACTGTGTAGTTTCTCCGAGTGTTTGGGTGCTCGTCATGTCACTAAATCGACATGAAGTCGGAGCTAAATGTACATGGTCGGCGACAAAAGTCAAAGTAGGGCGTGGACTATAATATGGTGCTGAGGAGAGGCTGTGGGGCCACGTGAAGACTTCATAGGAAGGATATGCACAATGCGGCAAGAGAATCGTGAGATCATTTAGGAGAGACAGAAGCGGCGAACACCGGCGGTGATGCGCTCACTGTCCGCGGGGCTACGACAGAATAAATAATAAGTCTTATGTGTAGGACCAAGCATTGCATAAATACCTTTACGACAGGAGGCGTTTCACATTCCGCAATATAACGTAAACACCATTGTGTAAATAGCACAATGTGTCATAAAATATCACTATTCGAATTTAGCCTATAGCATATTAAGGTGATCGTCTTCGTCAGGAGCAGACAAACGAAGCGGAGGAGACAGGGCCTTGAATAGAGGCCTCAGGAGATTGTCTACGCATGTTTTTTGCTGCGAAACGTTCTGTCTCCGGAGGATGTATCGAAATCGGGAAGGTCATGGTAATGTATGAGAGGCGGGAGCGTTGGAATTTACAGTAGTTATTGTTATCAAGAAACTTTAGAGTGGTGGTGTATTAGCTATATATGTTAATACAACTCATACCCAGTGAAGAGAGGTACATCAGACTCCCGTGATGTGACGGTTGGGAGAGGTGCTACTGTCGATGCGATATTATCGAAGCTGAGTGGATTTGTGTGCGTAGGACTATGACACAGGATAATATATAACCCCACAGTCACACTACCATCAAGTACTTATGATGGTAAACATGTCCGCCACTTGAGATCTCGTGTCTCAGCTCTGGGCGCACAGAGACCACAGGAACGTTCCCTCTTGGACACTATCTAAACGTCTGCTTCAGTCCGTACATGTGCCATCGGGTGCCACGACGGGTCACAAACGTCATGAACAACATGACCACGCACCTGTCCGCAACCATCCGTGTAACCGCGAGGGTCGGCTCTGATACCAACTTGTAACGCCCGGACACACCCGCCGGTGGTCGTTACTCCTGGCGGGATCTAGACTGGCCCCACAGATCAATACTAGTCTTTTCTGCGCACTTTGTCCTCACTCGTGCGCACCCGGGAGCAACTTCCCGGTCGGTCACCCATCCTGACACTACTCCAAGCTGAGCACGCTTAACTTTGGAGTTCTGTCCGAATGGGCTCCCGGAAAAGAAGGAATTCCTTATTGATATGAGTAGTCTATCATCCCTAATAAGCCAGGCTATCAATGAATAAGTAAGTAGCGAGTGATATCTCCCGGGCACGACTTAGACTTAAACTTCTCACCACATCACACGTGAGTCAATATCCTTGTTACTTGTCCTTTTGATGACGAATGAGATGGATGAGACGTTAAAGAAACACAACCTTACTGTTACCCTGCTTTTACACTTTCTGTTATCTTATATTAAATAAAGAAATAAAAATAGTATTTTTCTGTCTAGTTTATCTGGATTATCCATGGTGCAATGATAAAAATCCCTGAAAATAACAAGTTCTCCAAATGCTATGAAGATTTAAAATATGATTTTCTTGAATATTTGTGAATATTTGGCATACTGAGAACATAGCGAGGGGGACAAGCACCTTGTGTTATGACTAGTCTGGAGGGGTCTCGGTCTACGCCCTCAAGTCTCTCCACACAAACCGATCAATCGATATATCCAGTGAGGTATCACCCTCTTTCCCACGTCCACATCGATCAATCTATACCTCTCTATATAGGATTAACATATATAGCTAATACACCCACATTAATTATGTATCCAACGTCCCCCTCTCATCATCCATGCCTTTCGCTTCATCTCTCAGACGCGTGCACAATGGCGAAGACAGGGGGCAGTAAAGGCCCTGCCCCCTCCCCCCTAACATCACTATATATCAAGGCTAATATGAATGTGATCATTAGACAATTGCTGCTAAAAATGGTTAAGTTCATGAATTGACCCTCCTCAAAGGATTAGCAATGCTTGGCCCCCTAGCTCATTTATTTTTCATGGCTCCGCCACTGTGCGCATCAGCGCACGTGTTCCCTCTCTCTCTAAATATCGATCTCGCACTTGTGCATTCCTTCATAGTCTCCCTCCACTCGGCCCCTCGCACCATCTTCTAGCCCCCCACCGGATTTTGCCACATGTACAATCTAGCAGACTCCATGGTTGAACTTAAGCATAATGCACAAACCTCAAAACAACAGTGGTTCTCTTTTGTTCTAGAATCTTCCGTATCATAACTGCCCAAACTTTTTTCTAGTTGAATTGCCATTATTTGTTTTTACTTTATGCTTTACAACGCACAATTCCATGAATCATAAAATAGATTAAGGGCTTCTTTGATTCAAAGGATTCTCAAAGGAATTTTGGAGGATTCTAATCATTAGGAATTTTTCCTATCTTGGTTGTTTGATTCGTAGGATTGTAAACCATAGGAATTTTTCCATATGATTCATTTGCACTAGATTTCATAGGAAACATCCCATCCACTCAAACCTCTTTGAAAGAATTCTGCGTTTTTTCTATGCACAATCAAACACTCGTACAATCCTGTAGGATTCAAGACGACATTCCACTATAATCCCATGTTTTTCCTATTCCCGCGTTCTTAGCTTTTTTATAAAAACTAATTGATTTTGAATGAGATGAACTATAAGAATTAAACGAAGGGCTACATCAGGCATATATGACTCAGAGCTTACATGCTATAGTGTGGTATTTATTCATAATTTGGTTGCAAAATCTGATGTGTGCAATGCACGTGTACCTTACTAGTACTTCGAGTATGTGCAAAACACGTAAATTAGAATACCAATGGCACGCTACACAGTGTCTCTCTTACAGTTCATGAAGCCACGTGGCACATGTGGTAGGCGTTGTCGCGACCTCCTTGCGTGGATTGATCACAGTGACGTGCTGCTGGTTCCAGAAGAATGTACTCGTCCTCCCTGAGCCATACTGGCGGTACATGCACGAAGCGAAGATGTGCACGCACGCCATGCACGCACTCATTCCTCGCACGCACACGCGGGTACACGGGCAGACGCAATTTTGTACCAAGATCCACCCCATGTGATAATTTGACGCGTGTAAAGTCGTTCACTTCATTGATGGTCAATTAATACAGCGCATGCAAATTGAGTGGACGTGAGGGCGGAAGAAAGACATTATTACTCCACTGCGCGCATGCGAGTAGTTAAATCGTGGGTTGCTAGTAGTACTTCCATTGGTCTCCTTCGTATTTTGTGCCAATTTTTGACAGTAACATAATATTTACGCATTTGAGCAGTGTAGTAGTACTTGAAATTTATGTTCCGCTAAACTCATCGGGAGCCGTTTCGGGCCTCGAAACCAAAACCATCAATTAATCTTTACCTTGTTCCCATCACATTCGAAAGCTGCTCACACCTACTAGTAGCATGTACCAAACTGAACGTGTTCCTATGGTATAGTACTAGTGCTAGTACTTAGGTTATAAAAAAGGGGAACTACCTAACCGAAAATCACTCTACCTTTCCTCTCATAAGTGCTTCTTTTCGTCTGTCGTTGCATGGCTGGTGAGCAGAGCTCTAGGTCAAGAACTACTCGTAACAAGGGAGCGGCAACCAATGCTGCGGAAAAAAAGAGGGCTCGCCGCAACGCAGAGACCTTGAAAGATCTCTCACGGGCAGGCGATGGCTCCCAGGAGCGCCTAGCCGCGGAGGCGAACATGCCGAGCCGGCGGAGCTGGAGTCATTATCCCTCGATGGCATGCCCGATCAGCTCAATAAGCAGAAGGAGTTCATCCAAGGCTTGATGGAGTTGCTGAAGGAGAGCCTCGACGACATGCCCGCTGAGCTCAATCAGCAGGGGGAGTTGACCGCCGGCTTGGTGATGCTGCTGAAGAAGAACATTGCCTCGGAGAAGAAGGCGACCGGTGAAATCCTGCGACTTCGGGAGGACAATGCGAAGCTCTGCCACGAGATCAACCTGTTGAAGGAGAAGAACGCCAGCTGGAACAAGCTGCATGAGAATAGTAGTTCCTCGATGAAGATGCTGCAGGCCCTCGCCATGGAACAGAAGGAGAGTTGCGAAGCTCCATCGAGCACCGGCTGCTGTCAAGTACGTAATATGGCCGTGGAACAGATGATGAGGCTCGCGTCGAGAAATGCCGCGTCATGGACACAATGATTGAAGATGGCCGGAGGGAGACGCGCAAGGAGATGGAGGTCGGAGGCGATGAAGACAGTTCTTACATCCCGCGGCGAATTAGATCATTTGGGGTGATAATCTTCCTTCTTCTTTTGCTCCTGTGTTTCATCTTTTGCTTCGGGTGTTTCGCCGCACGTGTCACGTTCTCTGCGAGGCATGAATAGAACAATGGTTTTTTTGAGGGAATGAATAGAACAATGCTAACAATGAGATGACTAGCAAATTAGATCATTTTTTATCGCCATATGGCACTGGGCTGCCGTGTTTCGTGCTCCTCCATCGCAGTACTACTCCAGTGGAAAACTTGAGTATACCGCACGGTTCTTTGCTCCTCCTCGATCAGGTCGTCGGCGCATTTATACGAGCAGTCAAATCACAAGGCCCCGCCTTCCAGCAGTAATGAGCCGTCAAATCACAAAGGCCTCGCCTCTCGTGAAACCGACCAAGCTAGACTGCCCCGCCCTCTAGCCTTTTAAAAAATGTATACTTTTGTACAGCAGTAGTATCGATGGATTGCGCCATGGAGCAAAACTTGAAATTAAAAAAAGGTGGTACATATAGAGAGCGCTCGTCGCCAAATTATGCATATAGTACTATTAAAAAGGCTAGTCACAATAATGGTGTCCAGCACAACCCACCCCTCAAATAAAACTAAGAGGGTGCTTGGATACGTTTTAGTCCCATGACTAAAAGTAGTGGGACTAAAACATGCTAGCCTCACCCATGCTTGGATCCAAATACTAAAAAGGCTAAAATCAAGTTAATGAGCATTTATTATCCTCCAAACCCTCCAATCCAGAACTCGCCTATGTTAAAGGAGAGGAGTTAAATGAGTAGAGAGAGGACTAATCCACATTTTAGTAGGGGTACCCCTGACTAAAATTTTAGTCTCAAGACTAGTTTTAGCCCCTCTTTAGTCAGGGGTGCTTGGAACTTTAGCCTCTTAAAGAGACTATTTTTAGTCAGACTAAAATAAGTCCCTTGGATCCAAGCACCCTCTAAGCATCCTGGAATTCTTTGACAAAACTAAGCACCCTGAAATTCTTTGACAACTAAACTGCTGGCTATATGATGTTGGCCATATATATTGTACGTATATAATGTGAAGAAACGAGTGGTAGTACTATACCAACTAAAAGATGAAATGTAAGAAATACTAGTATGTACGTACTGAAGAGTTAAAGTAACGAGAAGAAACATAACATAGTTCTGCTGGGGGCTCAGCACAACACACCCCTCAAATTAAATTAAGCACACCTGAAATTAAACTTTGCAACTATTCCGGTAGACACTGCATTAGAACCACCATGAGCAACGACACTGCCACCTTACTCGGAGTCCTCGTCCACGTCCTCGACTTCGTCCTTGTCCCTCTTCCTCTTGGCCGATACTTCTTTGCTTGAACCGCACACTTGTGTTGCTCTTCATCCAACCCTTGTAGATATTGAAGCAAAGGTAGCCATCCATTGCAGCGTAGTGGATGTGGTCTATATCTAGTACATTCCGCTGCCATGCATGACGATGAAACATGTATGGAGGTTTCTCCAGTTTACCGTACGAAGGATGAACCATGGCTCCTGCCAGGGTCAGCATTGAAGGCTGACGAGAGGACACCAGCCGATTCTTCTGGAGGTCGAAGGTGTTGCCTACAACGAGGCCTATCCGATGCAGGACTTCTTTGTCGTTACCAAAGTCTACAGTAACGAATTTGACTAGGTTGCTCTCGAGGAAGTCCTTAAAATCTTGGCACTCAACGTCGGCATGGCATATGTGGTAGACCAAGCATAAGTCATGCATGCAAACCTGGATCACGGCGGGCTTCTTCCTCTCTTCGTCCTTTAGATCCTTCTCTCATCCTAGGACTGTGGTGTACTCAACATCTAGCCCAGCGACCCACTCATCATCTGAGTCTTCGAACATGCGTCTGAAGCGATAAAGGCATCCTTTCACCATCATGCAAGAACAGGTGTAGATGACGTCGAACTCATCGCCGGTGATGGTTCTAACCTTGTACTCACCGCCGATCATGGAGATTTGGGACGCCATGGATTTGGGAGGAGGGTTAGGATTAGTGGAACTGCCGTAATGTGAATGGACGGGACGACTAGGAGCAAACTACCGTAGTATTGAAGGACGTGCGGGGACGAGTAGGAGCGAACTGCCAGCGTGCGGACGGAGGGTAGTGGCTTTCCATTCTCCCATGATACGGGCTTCCGAGAGCCCTTGGATCTGAGATCGAACGGTTGCATGGCGTGATTCTAGACCTATGGGTGAATATCCTATCCTGGAGGGTTATTCTGCAAATTTTCAGCAACTTAGCATGCGACCATTTGATCTCAGATCCAAGGGCTGCCAGCAGCCCGTATCATGGTCGCGCCTACCACGACCGTCGCGTCGCTCGCGCGGTTGCGCCCTTGGAGATTTAACACGGTGCGTTAGGCTATCTGATGTTGGCATGTCATACATAGTCATCACTTAGTCACTCATACTACAACAAGGTTGGCTATAAGTGTATTTTTTTACTTCTCTCTATCTCTTTCTTCGTACTCAAGGGAGAAACAGGATAAGGCGAGCACGTATTTATTGCATTTGCCAAGGAGTGACCTCTTCCAATGAAATGGTTTTGCTAAGTTTGCTTCATTTAATTAGCTATAGACTCAAAATTGTCTTTTCACCTAGGTACACGCCCTTAGCACCGTTTCTTCCTTGG
>NC_053027.1:188639074-188654492 GCF_003073215.2 Triticum urartu | reverse complement strand
ATAAAAGAAACCCAAAAAGATTTCCTCTTCTTCTTTTGCTTGTTGGGAGCTTTCCCGTGTAAATAGTTTTATTTCTTTTCTTTTCTTCGGGGGTCGATAGGAGAAGACCATAATTAAATTGTTGAAGTGGCTCTTATATGCATTATTGTTGATCTGACAAAAGAGCCCATATTGCCTTGTCTTCTCCTGTTTATTGAATCCTTGCATATTCCAGCTTAGTCCAATGCACGTGCACTATTATTATTATTCACATCGTTCGGTCGTGCAAGTGGAAGGCAATTATGATGATATATGATGGACTGACTGAGATGAGAAAAGCTTGTATGAACTCGACCTCTTTTATTTTTGTAAATATGATTAGTTCATCGTTCTTGATTCAGCATATTGTGAATAAACATGTTTGCAATGAGAACTAGAGATCATAGTGCTTATGCCATGCTTGATTAGCTATGAGTTATAATGGTTTACCTTGCGTGCCAACATGCTATTAAAATGGTTACGATGTGGTATGATAGGGTGGTATCCTCCTCTGAATGATTTAAGTGACTCGACTTGGCACATGTTTACGCATGTAGTTGAAACAAAATCAACATAGCCTTCACAATATTTATGTTCATGGTGGATTATATCCTACTCATGCTTGCATTCGGTGTTGATTATTTTTAATGCATGTTAATGACTGTTGTCGCTCTCTAGCTGGTTGCTTCCCGTCTTTTGCTAGCCTTCACCTGTACTAAGAGGGAATACTGCTTGTGCATCCAACTCCATAAACTCCAAAGTTATTCCAAATGAGTCCACTATACCTCCCTATATACGGTATCTACCAGCCGTTCCAAGTAAATTTGTATGTGCCAAACTCTAAACCTTCAAATAATTATCCTATTTTGTATGCTCGAATAGCTCATGTATCAACTAGGGCTGTCCGTATCTTCCATGTTAGGTGGGTTATTCTCAAGAGGAGTGGACTTCGCTCCTCACTCACTAGATAAATGGTTGGTCACCGGGATGCCCTAGTCCCATTGCTTTATGCAAACTAAAATCAAAATAATTGCAAAAAAAACTCCCCTTGGGACTCTTGTTAGTTGGAGGCACTCGTTGTTTCGAGCAAGCCATGGATTGATGCTTGTTGGTGGAGGGGAGTATAAACTTTACCATTCTGTTTGGGAACCGCCTATAATGTGTGTAGCATGGAAGATATTGCCATCTCTTGGTTGTTATGTTGACAATGAAAGTATACCGCTCAAAATATTATTCATCTCTATTTCAAAACCGAGCTCTGGCACCTCTACAAATCCCTGCTTCCCTCTGCGAAGGGCCTATCTATTTACTTTTATGTTGAGTCATCATCCTCTTATTAAAAAGCACCAGTTGGAGAGCACGCTGTCATTTGCATTCATTACTGTTAGTTTACATTGAGTATGACTTGACTGGATCTCTTTTACCATGAATTACAATGTCTAGTCAGTCCTTGATCTTTAAAGGTGCTCTGCATTTATGTTTTGCGGTCTCAGAAAGGGCTAGCGAGATACCATCTTGTTATATCATATTATGATTGTTTTGAGAAAGTGTTGTCATCCGAGATTTATTATTATTGCTCGCTAGTTGATTATGCCATTGATATGAGTAAACTTGAGACCTAAGCGTTATTGTGAATGTGGTTAGTTATAATCTTTGCTGAAAACTTGAATGCTGGCTTTACATATTTACAACAACAAGAGCAAACAGAGTTTGTAAAAGTTTTTCTTTATCACTTTCAGTTTATCAACTGAATTGCTTGAGGACAAGCAAAGGTTTAAGCTTGGGGGAGTTGATACGTCTCCGTCGTATCTACTTTTCCAAACACTTTTGCCCTTGTTTTGGACTCTAACTTGCATGATTTGAATGGAACTAACCCGGACTGACGCTGTTTTCAGCAGAATTGCCATGGTGTTATTTATGTGCAGAAACAAAAGTTCTCGGAATGACCTGAAACTTCACGGACCGTCTATTTGGAAATAATAAAAAATCCTTGCAAAAGATGAAGACCAAGGGGCCCACACCCTAGCCACGAGGGTGGGGGGTGCGCCTGCCCCCCTAGGGCGCGCCCCCTACCTCGTGGGCCCCCTGGAGCTCCTCCGACCTCAACTCCAACTCTATATATTTGCTTTCGGGGAGAAAAAAATCAGAGAGAAGGATTCATCGCGTTTTACGATACAGAGCCGCCGCCAAGCCCTAAAACCTCTCGGGAGGGCTGATCTGGAGTCCGTTTAGGGCTCCGGAGAGGGGAATCCGTCGCCATCGTCATCATCAACCCCTCCATCACCAATTTCATGGTGCTCACCGCCGTGCGTGAGTAATCTTGGGCTGGAGGTTGATACGTCTCCGTCGTATCTACTTTTCAAACACTTTTGCCCTTGTTTTGGACTCTAACTTGCATGATTTGAATGGAACTAACCCGGACTGACGCTGTTTTCAGCAGAATTGCTATGGTGTTATTTATGTGCAGAAACAAAAGTTCTCGGAATGACCTGAAACTTCACGGAACATCTATTCGGAAATAATAAAAAATCTTTGCAAAAGATGAAGACCAGGGGGCCCACCACCTGTCCACGAGGGTGGGGGCGCGCCTGCCCCCCTAGGGCGCGCCCCCTACCTCGTGGGCCCCCTGGAGCTCCTTCGACCTCAAGTCGAACTCTATATATTTGCTTTCGGGGAGAAAAAAATCAGAGAGAATGATTCATCGCGTTTTACGATATGGAGCCGCCGCCAAGCCCTAAAACCTCTCGGGAGGGCTGATCTGGAGTCCGTTCGGGGCTCCGGAGAGGGGAATCCGTCGCCATCGTCATCATCAACCATCCTCCATCACCAATTTCATGATGCTCACCGCCGTGCGTGAGTAATTCCATCGTAGGCTTGCTGGACGGTGATGGGTTGGATGAGATTTATCATGTAATCATGTTAGTTTTGTTAGGGTTTGATCCCTAGTATCCACTATGTTCTGAGATTGATGGTTGCTATGACTTTGCTATGCTTAATTCTTGTCACTAGGGCCCGAGTGCCATGATTTTAGATCTGAACCTATTATGTTTTCATCAATATATGAGAGTTCTTGATCCTATCTTGCAAGTCTATAGTCACCTATTATGTGTTATGATCTGTTAACCCCGAAGTGACAATAATCGGGATACTTACCGGTGATGACCGTAGTTTGAGGAGTTCATGTATTCACTATGTGCTAATGCTTTGTTCCGGTACTCTATTAAAAGGAGGCCTTAATATCCCTTAGTTTCCATTAGGACCCCGCTGCCACGGGAGGGTAGGACAAAAGATGTCATGCAAGTTCTTTTCCATAAGCACGTATGACTATATTCACAATACATGCCTACATTACATTGATGAACTGGAGCTAGTTCTGTGTCACCCTAGGTTATGACTATTACATGATGAACCGCATCCGGCATAATTCTCCATCACCGATCTATTGCCTACGAGCTTTCCATATATTGTTCTTCACTTATTTACTTTTCCGTTGCTATTGCTATCATCACTACAAAATACCAAAAACATTACTTTTGCTATCATTAGCTTTTGCTACCTTTACCACTACTATCATATTACTTTGCTACTAAATACTTTACTGCAGATATTAAGTTTCCAGGTGTGGTTGAATTGACAACTCAACTGCTAATACTTGAGAATATTCTTTGGCTCCCCTTGTGTCGAATCAATAAATTTGGGTTGAATACTCTACCCTCGAAAACTGTTGCGATCCCCTATACTTGTGGGTTATCAAGCCTATACCATGCCAATGCTTTTCTGTAACGCCCCAAGACCGGAGCTTCAGATGCCTTCCGGGGTTTCCAAGAATCGTTGTGTGATTTGTTTCGTCTGTTGCATTCATCTTTGCATCATGTGCATTACATCATGTCATCATGCCTTTTAATTTTGTAAACTAACTAAATAAATTGCATGGATCTTCGGTCCATTTAAACCGAGGGAATTCACATGGTGATTCTCTTTATAACATATCCTCCCAATATTAGGGAGCTATATCAAATATTCCTTTAATTTGGAATTTATCACAACACACTTGCAAAATAATCCCATGCCTTTTCTTCTTCTAGTTGATCCCAAAACCTTGCCGACAAACTCCTTCGCCTTTTATCGAGGTTCCTCCAAAAATCCTCATCTTTTTCTGGACACTTCATAACCCTAGTCCTAGTTCAAACCTTTTGTTTAAATTCAAATGAGTTTGGATTTAAACTTTGCAATCTTGGCCTTTTTTCTATTTTCTCGGAACAAGCACATTTTTTACGAGTCCATGAAAATATTCCGCGTGCCCAATCCTTCCTCTAATCCCTTCTTTTCTCTCCTTTCTTTCTTTGCGGTTTTCTGAATTCTAAAAGTTTTTTTAAGTCTTAAGGGAGAAGAGAGACCCAGGCCTCTCTAGGTCCAATCCACTCCAGCGCAGGCCCATGTCCTTGCAGGCCATCCAACCCCTAATTCTTACCCTAGCTGCCAGGGAGCCCGCTCCCTCGATCCCATCTCCCTCTCCCTTCGTTCTCCTCCTGCGCCGCCAGAGACTCACGCACGCATCGAACATGTCAGCCGTGCTCGATCCCCTTTTCCCTCTCTCGATCCCCTCATCCCCCTCCTAGCGCCGCCGCCAGAGCACCTCGTCGACCCCGCAGCCGCCTGCAGCTCCGTCCAGAGAGGAGCTCCCCGCGCCTGTTCCTCCCGCGAGCCGCACGTCCTCCTCCAGCCAGTCGTCATCCTGGACCCCGACGCCCCTTCTCCTCCCTGGTTTTTCCTCGTCTGCGCGCACCTCACGCCGGCAAGCACGACGCCCTCCGCACGGCCCCCTTCCTCTGCTACTTCTCCTTCCACGCCCTGCTGCAGCTGCTCTTCCCAGCACCGCCCGTCACCGCCACCGGGCCACCTCGACAAGCCGCCACCGTCGGTAACCGAACCTGCAGCAACCAGGCCACATATTCAGCGCGATGCCCCGCCTGCACTACCTCCTCGTCGCTGCGCCAAGTCCTCTGCATTGTCAACGCCCCTACCTCCCCTACGACCCAGTCGGGCCGCCGCTGCGTCCTCTGCAGCGTCCGCTCGCCTCCTTCTGCATCCTCTGCGTCGCGTGGTAGGCGCCTCATTCCAGGGTAGCCATCGCCATGCCAAGTTCTCCGGGCCCCTATGCCCGTCGCCACTCGGTTGTTGCTGCTGCTAGATCATGGCCACCCTCGACCCCTGGTTTGGTCAAGCCTTGTACAGGAAACAAGAAGATGGAAGACCACTATGGACGTGCGCCTAGAGCCACTCGGATTCGTCAAGATCGCCAAGACCTTATCCTCCTGTACACAAGTACCACTCCGGCAAGATCGACTACATGGACGCCAAGTACCCTGGACCGCCAAATTCGTCTACCGCCGTCAAGTGAATGAATACCGTCACCGAAGACCCGGGTTGTAAAAACGCCAAGTTCCTCTCCACCGTGAACCACTACTTCCACAACGCGTCCTGAACGACTGCCGACGCCTTGGGTTTCATCAAGTTCCCCTATGACCCGTGTACGACTGCGGGAATACCACCAAGTACCCTTTCGGGACACCAAGTTTGCTACCATCGTCGTGAACCGCTTTCGGAACGTGTATCACTACGCCCGGAGACCACGGATCCGTGAAGTTCCGCTACCGTCGTCGTGGACCCGACAAGTTCGTGAGTACAACTACTTCCTCTACGACCCGCGAGAACCGCTACTTTCACTATCGTCGCGAGAACGTCTACTTCCTTCGACGAACTTGATCTGTTCCAAAATGCACGCTTCGAAGGTATAACCGCCGGAACGCGCCCATGGACCGCATGCCTGTGATGTGTTGTATGAGATGCACCCCTATGTTTGCACCGTGTTCGAGTTGTCACTTGCTCGGTCCTCCTCGTTTGCCGCTAACTTGTGGAAACCCGGGTACCGGGATCACCCCACCATCTTGCATGACACGCTCACATCACATTTCCTTTTGCATCGGTATCTCCTTGAGCTACCGGAACCGATATGTTGCCGTGGCATCATTTTAGGATTCGTCGCCGTGGCACCCTTTCTTTCCACCACGGTGACAAATGCTTCATAATGCTCCTATCAACCTTTTCATTAAAATTGCATAATCTTGCATATGTCATCCGCATCATGATAACAACTTCAAGAATGTTTAAATTGTTGCTTGCTTCAATTGCTAAATGCATATGGGGTTTTACCGGAATTGTTGTTGTTGTTGTTGTTTCTGGCCCCATTTAAATTTCTTAGATTGTGTAGTTTACTTTTGCTTCATCTCTTGCCATGTTTAACAACATTTAATATTGTTGGGTACCTAAACGGGAGAGAACTAAATAATTGATGTGGTGTTCCGTCAATATGCAACTCGTTGCATATTGAGCTCCACTTAACTTGTAGTTTTGTTTGTGCCCATTGCCATGCATGCATATTTAAACCGGACATGCATCATACTTGGTTGTGCATCATGCCTTGGTTATGTGATGGTTGTTTACTATGTTGTTTGCTTCTTTCCGGTGTTGCTTCTTCGAGTTGGTTCCGATAATGTTGTGTTTGTGAGGATCCGTTCGACTACGTCCGTTTGCCTTCTTCATGGACTCGTTCTTCTTCCTTGAGGGATCTCAGGCAAGATGACCATACCCTCGAAATCACTTCTATCTTTGCTTGCTAGTTGCTCGCTCTATTGCTATGCCGCGATACCTTCCACTTGCTATATCATGCCTCCCATTATTGCCATGTCAAGCCTTTAACCCACCTTTCCTAGAAAATCGTTGTTTGGCTATGTTACCGCTTTGCTCAGCCCCTCTTATAGCATTGTTAGTTGCAGGTGAAGATGAAGTTTGTTCCATGTTGGAACATGATTATGTTGGGATATCACAATATCTCTTATTTAATTAATGCACCTAAATACTTGGTAAAGGGTGGAAGGCTCGGCCTTATTCCTGGTGTTTTGTTCCACTCTTGCCGCCCTAGTTTCGGTCATATCAGTGTTATGTTCCCGGATTTTGCGTTCCTTATGCGGTTGGGTTATAATGGGAACCCCTTGACAGTTCGCCTTGAATAAAACTCTTCCAGCAAGGCCCAACATTGGTTTTATCATTTGCCACCTAGCCTTTTCTTTCGCTTGGGTAGGCCTGCCCAAGGGTCATCTTTATTAAACCCCCGGGCCAGTGCTCCTCTAAGTGTTGGTCCAACCTGTCAGCTGCCGGTGGCCACCAGGGGCAACTCTGGGCTGGCCTACCGGAACCTTGGACAATCTGAGAAAGAGATATGTGCAGCTCCTATCGGGATTTGTCGGCACATTCGGGTGGCTTTGCTGGTCTTGTTTTACCATTGTCGAAATGTCTTGTAACCGGGATTCCGAGTCTAATTAGGTCTTCCTGGGAGAAGGAATATCCTTCGTTGACCGTGAGAGCTTGTGATGGGCTAAGTTGGAACACCCCTGCAGGGATTTGAACTTTCGAAAGCCATGCCCGCGGTTATGGGCAAATGGGAATTTGTTAATGTCCGGTTGTAGAAAACTTGACACTTATCTTAATTAAAATGCATCAACCGCGTGTGTAGCCGTGATGGTCTCTTCTCAGCGGAGTCCAGGAAGTGAACACGGTTCTTTTGTAATGCTTGTACGTAAGTAGTTTCAGGATCACTTCTTGATCACTTCTAGTTCATGACTGTTGCATTGCTTCTCTTCTCGCTCTTATTTGCGTAAGTTAGCCACCATATATGCTAGTGCTTGCTGCAGCTCCACCTCACTACCTTTTTCCTACCCATAAGCTTAAATAGTCTTGATCGCGAGGGTGTGAGATTGCTGAGTCCCCGTGACTCACAGATTACTTCCAAAACCAGTTTCAGGTGCCGATGATACCAGTGCAGGTGACGCAACCGAGCTCAAGGAGGAGCTCGATGAAGATCGTGTGCGTTGTGTTGTTTTGTTTCCAGTTGATCAGTAGTGGAGCCCAGTCGGGACGATCGGGGATCTAGCTTTTGGGGTAGTCTTCTTTTATTTTGGTTCCGTAGTCGGACCTTGAGTGTATTTGTATGAATGTAATGCTTTATTCATGTATTGTGTGAAGTGGCGATTGTAAGCCAACTATGTATCTCTTTCCCTTATGTATTACATGGGTTGTGTGAAGATTACCTCACTTGCGACATTGCTTTCAATGCGGTTATGCCTCTAAGTCGTGCTTCGACACGTGGGAGATATAGCCGCATCGAGGGTGTTACATTTTCCATTCAAAGATAAAGGGAAAACCTTCTTCATAACTTCATCTCTGGGTAAACCTGCAAGCTTGAACAATCCACAAATTTGTTCTACATATATCAAGTGCATATCAGGATGTTCGGTTCCATCTCCTGCATAAGTATTAGCTAGCAGTTGTTCTATCATACCCGAAGGAATTTCATATTCAATATTTTCAATAGGTGCAGTAGGTTGAGGAGTAGCTAATTGTGGTCCCGGTCGAGGTGAAGATACCCCAAACAAACCTCTCAAAGGATTGTTTTCCAGAGTAACAAGTGACAATAAATTTCAGCACACTGTATAAATGTTTCCTTACCGAAGGCATTTCACTCCCCGGCAACAGCGCCAGAAAATAGCCTTGATGACCCACAAGTATAGGGGATCAATTGTAGCTCTTTTCGATAAGTAAGAGTGTCAAACCCAACGAGGAGCAGAAGGAAATGACAAGTGGTTTTCAGCAAGGTAATGTCTGCAAGTGCTGAAATTATAAGTAGCAGGGTAGTTTGATAGCAAGGTAATTTGTAACGAACAAGTAACGATAATAGTAACAAAAGTGCAGCAAGGTAGCCCAATCCTTTTGAGGCAAAGGACAGGCCAAAACGGTCTCTTATATGTTGAGGGTGCACGGGATTTTCATCTAGTCACTTTCATCATGTTGGCTTAATTCGTGTTTGATACTTTGATAATTTGATATGTGGGTGGACCGGTGCTTAGTTGTTGTTCTTACTTGAACAAACCTCCTAATTATAATTAACCCTCCTGCAAGCATCCGCAACTACGATAAAAGTATTAAGAATAAATTCTAATCATAGCATTAAACTTTTGGATCCAATCGGTCCCTTACAGAATAGCGCATAAACTGGGGTTTAAGCTTCTGTCACTCTCGCAACCCATCATCTAAATGCTACTCCACAATGCATTCCCTTAGGCCCAAATATGGTGAAGTGTCATGTAGTCGACGTTCACATGACACCACTAAGGGAATCACAACATACATACTATCAAAATATTGAACACATATCAAGTTCACATGATTACTTGCAACATGATTTCTCCCGTGACCTCAAGAACAAAAGTAACTACTCACAAATGATAAACATGCTCATGATCAAAGGGGTATTAAATAGCATATTGGATCTGAACATATAATCTTCCACCAAATAAACCATATAGTAATCAACTACAAGATGTAATCAACACTACTAGTCACCCACAAGCACCAATCTATAGTTCCGGTAACAAGATTGAACACAAGAGATGAACTAGGGTTTGAGAGGAGATAGTGTTGTTGAAGATGTTGATCGAGATTGTCCTCCCCAAGATGGGAGATTTGTTGGTGATGATGATGGCGATGATTTCCCCCTCCGGGATGGAAGTTCCCCCGGCGGAATCGCTCCGCCGAAGGGCAAAAGTGCTCCTGCCCAAGTTCCGCCTCAAGATGGTGGCGCTCCGTCCCGAAAGTCCTCTCCTTATTTAATTAGGTCAAACCGATCTATATACCAGAAGATGGGCACCGAAGGTTGGCCTGGGTGAGCACAACCCACCAGGGCGTGCCTGGGCTCCCTGGCACGCCCAGGTGGGTTGTGCCCACTTGGTGGGCCCCCTCTGGTAGTTATTGTTGGGGACGTAGTAATTTAAAAAATTCCTACGCACACAGGATCATGGTGATGCATAGCAACGAGAGGGGAGAGTGTCTCTACGTACCCTCGTAGACCGAATGCGGAAGCATTAGCACAACGCGGTTGATGTAGTCGTACGTCTTCACGATCCGACCGATCCAAGTACCGAATGCACGGCACCTCCGAGTTCTGCACACGTTCAACTCAATGATGTCCCGTGAGCTCCGATCCAGCAAAGCTTCACAGGAGAGTTTCATCAGCATGACAGCATGGTGACGGTGATGATGATGCTACCGACGCAGGGCTTCGCCTAAGCACCGCTACGACATGATCGAGGTGGATTGTGGTGAAGGGGGTTACCGCACATAGCTAAGAGATCAATGATCAATTGTTATGTCTATGGGGTACCCCCTGCCCCCGTATATGAAGGAGCAAGGGGAGGAGGCGGCCGGCCAGGGAGAGGTGCGCCAAGAGGGGGAGTCCTACTCCCACTAGGAGTAGGACTCCTCCTTTTCCTAGTAGGAGTAGGAGAGGGGGAAGGAAAGGGAGAGGAGGAGAAGGAAAGAGGGGGCCGGCCCCCCTTGCCCTAAACCAATTCGGTTTGGGCCTTGGGGGGGCGCCCCCCACACTCCCCTTGCTACCCTCTATTTCCACTAAGGCCCATGTGTTGGGGAACATAGCAGAATTTTAAAATTTTCCACGCATCACCAAGATCAATCTATGGAGTCATCTAGCATAAAGGGAGAGGGGAGGGCATCTACATACCCTTGTAGATCGCGAGCGGAAGCGTTCAAGAGAACGGGGTTGATGGAGTCGTACTTGTCGTGATCCAAATCACCGATGACCGAGCGCCGAACGGACGGCACCTCCGCATTCAACACAGGTACGGTTGGGAGAGACGTCTCCTCCTTCTTGATCCAGCAAGGGGAAGGAGAGGTTGATGGAGATCCAGCAGCACGACGGCGTGTGGTGGAAGCAGGGTGATCTCGGCAGGGCTTCGCCAAGCTCCAACGAGAGAGAGAGAGGTGTTACGAGGGAGAGGGAGGCGCCAGGACTTGGTGCGGCTGCCCTCCCCTCCCCCCACTATATATAGGGCCCCTAGGGGGGCGCCGGCCCTAGAGATGGGATCTCCAAGGGGGGCGGCGGCAAGGGGGGGCTTGCCCCCCAAGCCAAGTGGGGCGCCCCCCACCCCTAGGGTTTCCAACCCTAGGCGCAGGGGGAGGCCCATGGGGGGCGCACCAGCCCACCAGGGGCTGGTTCCCCTCCCACTTCAGCCCATGGGGCCCTCCGGGATAGGTGGCCCCACCCGGTGGACCCCCGGGACCCTTCCGGTGGTCCCGGTACAATACCGATTACCCCGAAACCTTTCCCGATGGCCGAAACTTGACTTCCTATATATAAATCTTCACCTCCGGACCATTCCGGAACTCCTCGTGACGTCCGGGATCTCATCCGGACTCCGAACAACTTTCGGGTTACCTGCATACTAATATCTCTACAACCCTAGCGTCACCGAACCTTAAGTGTGTAGACCCTACGGGTTCGGGAGACATGCAGACATGACCGAGACGACTCTCCGGTCAATAACCAACAGCGGATCTGGATACCCATGTTGGCTCCCACATGCTCCACGATGATCTCATCGGATGAACCACGATGTCGAGGATTCAATCAATCCCGTATCAATTCCCTTTGTCAATCAGTACGTTACTTGCCCGAGATTCGATCGTCGGTATCCCAATACCTCGTTCAATCTCGTTACCGGCAAGTCACTTTACTCGTACCGTAATGCATGATCCCATGACCAAACACTTGGTCACATTGAGCTCATTATGATGATGCATTACCGAGTGGGCCCAGAGATACCTCTCCGTCATACGGAGTGACAAATCCCAGTCTCGATCCGTGTCAACCCAACAGATACTTTCGGGGATACCTGTAGTATACCTTTATAGTCACCCAGTTACGTTGTGACGTTTGGTACACCCAAAGCACTCCTACGGCATCCGGGAGTTACAATCTCATGGTCTAAGGAAATGATACTTGACATTGGAAAAGCTCTAGCAAACGAACTACACGATCTTGTGCTATGCTTAGGATTGGGTCTTGTCCATCACATCATTCTCCTAATGATGTGATCCCGTTATCAATGACATCCAATGTCCATAGTCAGGAAACCGTGACTATCTATTGATCAACGAGCTAGTTAACTAGAGGCTTACTAGGGACATGTTATGGTCTATGTATTCACACATGTATTACGATTTCCGGATAACACAATTATAACATGAACAATAGACAATTATCATGAACAAGGAAATATAATAATAACCATTTTATTATTGCCTCTAGGGCATATTTCCAACATCTCCCACTTGCACTAGAGTCATAATCTAGTTACATTGTGATGAATCGAACACCCATGAGTTCTGGTGTTGATCATGTTTTGCTGAGGAGAGGTTTAGTCAACGGATCTGCGACATTCAGTCCGATGCACTTTGAAATATACTGGTCTCCATGGAAACTTCAAGGGCAATAGCTCCAGTGTTGTCACAGAAGAGAGTCATCGGGCCCGACGCATTGGGAATAACTCCTAGGTCGGTAATGAACTCCTTCACCCAGATTGCTTCTTGTGCTGCCTCCGAGGCTGCCATGTACTCCGCTTCACATGTAGATCCCGCCGACGCTTTGCTTGCAACTGCACCAGCTGACTGCCCCACCATTCAAAATATACACGTATCCGGTTTGTGACTTAGAGTCATCCAGATCTGTGTCGAAGCTAGCATCAACATAACCCTTTACGACGAGCTCTTCATCACCTCCATACACGAGAAACATATCCTTAGTCCTTTTCAAGTACTTCAGGATATTCTTGACCGATGTCCAGTGTTCCATGCCGGGATTACTTTGGTACCTTCCTACCAAACTTACGGCAAGGTTTACATCAGGTCTGGTACACAGCATGGCATACATGATAGACCCTATGGCCGAGGCATAGGAGACGACACTCATCTTTTCTCTATATTCTGCCGTGGTCGGGCATTGAGCTGTGCTCAATCTCATACCTTGCAATGCAGGCAAGAACCCCTTCTGGACTGATCCATATTGAACTTCTCAATATCTTGTCAAGGTATGTACTTGTGAAAGACCAAATGAGGCGTCCTCGATCCTATCTCTATAGATCTTGATGCTAATATATAAGCAGCTTCTCCAAGGTCCTTCATTGAAAAACACTTGTTCAAGTAGGCCTTTATGCTTTCCAAGAATTCTATATCATTTCCCATCAATAGTATGTCATCCACATACAATATGAGAAATGCTACAGAGCTCCCACTCACTTTCTTGTAAACGCAGGCTTCTCCATAAGTCTGCATAAACCCAAACGCTTTGATCATCTCATCAAAACGAATGTTCCAACTCCGAGATGCTTGCACCAGCCCATAGATTGAGCGTTGGAGCTTGCACACCTTGTCAGCATTCTTAGGATCGACAAAACCTTCCGGCTGCATCATATACAATTCTTCCTTAAGGAAACCATTAAGGAATGTCGTTTTGACGTCCATTTGCCATATCTCATAATCATAGAATGCGGTAATTGCTAACATGATTTCGGACGGACTTCAGCTTCGCTACGGGTGAGAAAGTCTCATCGTAGTCAACCCCTTGAACTTGTCGATAACCCTTAGCGACAAGCCGAGCTTTATAGATGGTCACATTACCATCCGCGTCTGTCTTCTTCTTAAAGATCCATTTATTTTCTATGGCTCGCCGATCAACGGGCAAGTCAGTCAAAGTCCATACTTCGTTTTCATACATGGATCCTATCTCGGATTTCATGGCTTCCAGCCATTTGTCGGAATCTGGGCCCGCCATCGCTTCTTCATAGTTCGAAGGTTCACCATTGTCCAACAACATGATTTCCAGGACAGGGTTGCCGTACCACTCTGGTGCGGAACGCGTCCTTGTGGACCTTCGAAGTTCAGTAGCAACTTGATCTGAAGTTTCATGATCATCATCATTAACTTCCTCCCTAGTCGGTGCAGACACCTCAGGAACAATTTCTTGAGCTGCGCCACTCTCCGGTTCAAGAGGCAATACTTCATCAAGTTCTACTTTCCTCCCACTTACTTCTTTCGAGAGAAACTCTTTCTCTAGAAAGGATCCATTCTTGGCAACAAAGGTCTTGCCTTCGGATCTAAGATAGAAGGTATACCCAATAGTTTCTTTAGGGTATCCTATGAAGACGCATTTTTCCGATTTGGGTTCGAGCTTTTCAGGTTGAAGTTTCTTGACATAAGCATCGCATCCCCAAACTTTCAAGAAACGACAGCTTAGGTTTTCTCCAAACCACAATTCATAAGGTGTCGTCTCAACGGATTTCGACGGAGCCCTATTTAAAGTGAATGCGGCAGTCTCTATAGCATAACCCCAAAATGATAGCGGTAGATCGGTAAGAGACATCATAGATCGTACCATATCCAATAGGGTGCGATTACGACGTTCGGACACACCATTACTGTGGTGTTCCAGGCGGCGTGAGTTGTGAAACTATTCCACATTTCCTTAAGTGCGTGCCAAATTCGTGACTCAAATATTCTCCCCCACGATCTGATCGTAAGAACTTGATTTTCCTGTCACGTTGATTCTCAACCTCACTCTGAAATTCCTTGAACTTTTCAAAGGTCTCAGACTTGTGTTTCATTAAGTAGACATACCCATATCTACTTAAGTCATCAGTGAGGGTGAGGACATAACGATAGCCACCGCGAGCCTCAACGCTCATTGGACCGCACACACATCAGTATGTATGATTTCCAATAAGTTGGTTGCTCGCTCCATTGTTCCGGAGAACGGAGTCTTGGTCATTTTACCCATGAGGCATGGTTCGCACGTGTCAAATGATTCATAATCAAGAGACTCCAAAAGTCCATCTGCATGGAGTTTCTTCATGCGTTTGACACCAATGTGACCAAGGCGGCAGTGCCACAAGTATGTGGGACTATCATTATCAACCTTACATCTTTTGGCATTCACACTATGAATGTGTGTAACATCACGTTCGAGATTAAATAAGAATAAACCATTGACCAGCGGGGCATGACCATAAAACATGTCTCTCATATAAATAGAACAACCATTATTCTCAGATTTAAATGAGTAGCCATCTCGCATTAAACGAGATCCAGATACAATGTTCATGCTCAAAGCTGGTACTAAATAACAATTATTGAGGTTTAAAACTAATCCCGTAGGTAAATGTAGAGGTAGCGTGCCGACGGCGATCACATCGACCTTGGAACCATTCCCGACGCGCATCGTCACCTCGTCCTTCGCCAGTCTCCGTTTATTCCGCAGTTCCTGTTTTGAGTTACAAATATGAGCAACTGCACCGGTATCAAATACCCAGGAGCTACTACGGCGCGTGGTAAGGTACACATCAATAACATGTATATCACATATACCTTTGGTATTGCCGGCCTTCTTTTCCGCTAAGTACTTGGGGCAGTTCCGCTTCCAGTGACCGTTTCCCTT
>NC_053027.1:188612469-188638074 GCF_003073215.2 Triticum urartu | reverse complement strand
GGGGGCGCACCAGCCCACTAGGGGCTGTTCCCCTCCCACTTCAGCCCATGGGGCCCTCCGGGATAGGTGGCCCCACCCGTGGACCCCCGGGACCCTTCCGGTGGTCCCGGTACAATACCGGTGACCCCGAAACCTTCCCGATGGCCGAAACTGGACTTCCTATATATAAATCTTTACCTCCGGAACCATTCCGGAACTCCTCGTGACGTCCGGGATCTCATCCGGGACTCCGAACAACTTTCGGGTTACCGTGTGCTAATATCTCTACAACCCTAGCGTCACCGAACCTTAAGTGTGTAGACCCTACGGGTTCGGGAGACATGCAGACATGACCGAGAAGCCTCTCCGGTCAATAACCAACAGCGGGATCTGGATACCCATGTTGGCTCCCACATGCTCCACGATGATCTCATCGGATGAACCACGATGTCGAGGATTCAATCAATCCGTATACAATTCCCTTTGTCAATCGGTACGTTACTTGCCCGAGACTCGATCGTCGGTATCCCAATACCTTGTTCAGTCTCGTTACCGGCAAGTCACTTTACTCGTACCGTAATGCATGATCCCGTGATCAACCACTTGATCACATTGAGCTCATTATGATGATGCATTACCGAGTGGGCCCAGAGATACCTCTCCGTCATACGGAGTGACAAATCCCAGTCTCGATTCGTGCCAACCAACAGACACTTTTGGAGATACCTGTAATGTACCTTTATAGTCACCCAGTTACGTTGTGACGTTTGGCACACCCAAGGCACTCCTACGGTATCCGGGAGTTGCACAATCTCATGGTCTAAGGAAATGATACTTGACATTCAGAAAAGCTACAGCAAACGAACTACACGATCTTTGAGCTGAAAATGGGTCTTGTCCATCACATCATTCTCCTAATGATGTGATCCCGTTATCAATGACATCTAATGTCCATAGTCAGGAAACCATGACTATCCTTTGATCAACGAGCTAGTCAACTAGAGGCTCACTAGGGACATGTTGTGGTCTATGTATTCACACATGTATTACGATTTCCGGATAACACAATTATAGCATGAACAATAGACAATTATCATGAACAAAGAAATATAACAATAACCATTTTATTATTGCTCTAAGGCATATTTCCAACACGCCCCCCCTTGGGCCGGCCTTCTCTCCTCCCCCCTCTATATACGTGGGAGGGGGGCACCCCAAAGGCACACCAAGTGTTCTCTTAGACGTGTGTGGTGCCCCCCTCCACAGTTACACACCTCGGTCATATCGTTATAGTGCTTAGGTGAAGCCCTGCGCCGGTAACTTCATCATCACCGTCAACACGCCGTTGTGCTGACGAAACTCTCCCTCATCTTCAACTGGATCAAGAGATCAAGGGACGTCTTCGAGCTGAACGTGTGCTGAACACGGAGGTGCCGTACGTTCAGTGCTTGGATCAGTTGAATCGCGAAGACGTTCGACTACATCAACCGCGCGCGCGTTACTAATCGCTTCCGCTTTTGGTCTACGAGGGTACGTGGACACAGTCTCCCCTCTCGTTGCTATACATCTCCTAGATAGATCTTGTATGATCGTAGGAATTTTTTTGAAATACTGTGTTCCCCAACAACACTATCACTGACTTCATGGGAAATATTGCATGTATGCAGGTCAGTTATCTCCTTCAATATTTCACGTCCCATCTGTGTCACCTCAGATGGCAGCTCAACCGATGGAGCTCGGTTGTAAGAAGACGTTGATGCGGGGATCAAGGCGCACGTCCCTCTTGATTGGACGTGACCTTGGTCGGTCCCAGACCCATGTATGCACGTCATGTTGAGCACCAGTTCAAGGATGCCACGTGGCCAGGTGGGCCCGCGGATAAGACCGGTCTGCATCGTCAGAACTATAGAAGATAATTATCGCACCGGGAGCGCGGGAATACTTCGCGCCCACAGGCCAGTTGTGCGGGAGACATTCTGATGTGCATCTCGACTCAAATTCATTCAACATTTGTCAGAGACCGATGTGGTGTTGGTAAACTCGGAGGCACTTCAGCGTCAAGACTTAACTAAAAAGGGATGCTTTTGTTGAAATAGTTTTAAGACCGGCGACTGAAGATGATGTGCAGCTCGGATAAGCCGAGGTGTGTCTAGTCTTGAAGACCGGTTTAGGGGCCTCTCACCATGTCGAATCCTGGCCTGGTGGCCCGGGCTGAGGGCCCCTTGTTGGTTCCAACCTGGCCACATCGAGATGCCCATGGCGCATAATTAGAATGTTCTAGAAGACTTCATGTATACTCCAAGACGCTGGATTCGTGGAGGATTCTATCTCGTCATACGTAGCCGACTAGGTTGCAGATACCCTAGGACCCCCGGTACATATATAAACAATGGCATAGCTTGTAGACGACACATTACAACCTCTTAGAATATACTTTGTACTCTATACTTACTCCAACACAATAAACACAAGTAGGATGTAGGGTGTTATCTCCTGGAGAGCCTGAATCAGGGAAAAAACTATGTGTCTCTGTTACTCTTGTTTCAAGGCATCGATCTTAGGATCCCGCGCGTCGAGATATGCCAGTTTTGGTTTTGTCACCCTACCCCTATGACCCTCGAGATACTGCACAACATGTTAAAATTAACGAAGTCTCTACATCCTTCTAACAACATCTTGAGTTTGAACCACCCATTTATTCTTTCTTTTTATCAATGTCATGTATTGCTCCCATCCATTTTCTATAATATCAAAAGATATTGCAAGACTTTCTCGGTCGTCAGCAACGCCACTTTCAGCTCGAAACAATTTCTTCGCTTCGCGAGCGTTGCTGCAAGCAATGCCCACACGGATGTCGCTGTTAGGTTGCTAGCGCATACCCCACCATCTAGTGGTATGTGGTAAAGTGGTGGATGGTTGCATGCATCCTGGGCCCGATGTTTTTCCTCTAATACCCCCCCCCCCCCCAATTCAACTGTGGGGTTCGATATTCTCTTTCTAATATAAACATGCCCCCCCCCCCGAATTCAACCACAGGGCCCGTTATTTTTTGTCTAGATTAGAAAATGAATAAATGACAAAGAAGAAAAGGTGCTCCTGTCGGAAATCGACCGTTGGCTCGCGCGAGATAGCCTCGCCCCACGGTTATATTAGAGAGAGAATATCGGGCCCTGCGGTTCATTTCCTCACTAATATAAACATGCCCCCCCCCCCCCCCCCCTTAGAATTCAACGCCAGGCCCAGCATGGAGAGAGATGCTACGAAGGAAAGGTGGACGATCGCGATACAATTTGTGGTTCAGATTAGAAAAGGAATAAATGCCAAAGAAGGAAAGGAGCTCCTATCGGAAATCGACCGTTGGCCGGCGCGCAAGATAGCCTCGCCCCTTTCAGCTTCCCTACGTTCTCCTCACTCCCATGGTTGTTAATCTCATTGATGCTATATTATTATAAGCGAAACATATCATTGTTGCGTATGCAAACAAACTTAAGATGGTAAGCTCTAAGATGGTTTTTTCATTCGTTTGAGAAATGAGAATATGTGTAAATTAAAGGACTTTTTTTGGGGATTTTTTAGAACAAAAGGATACGGGTGATGTGCTTCTGGGCCCAGAGCATTTCAGAGCCCATACCTCATCTCCATTTCCATTTGTTTCCTCATAAAAATATGTTGTCTTCTCTCAAGTCAAACCCATTCTGCCCCGAAACACACGCCTACCTCCCCTCCCCTCCGCCGCCACCACACCCACACCTAGCACAAGTCCACCCAGCCGGCGATCATGGCGGAGGAGGCCGCGGCAGCAGCAGCGACCATGGCGGAGGCCGCGGCGGCAGCAGCAGCGAAGACCCTCCTCCCTGGCCTCCCAGATGAGATCGTGGTATGGGAGATCCTCGTCCGCCTCGACCCCAAATCCATCCTCCGCAGCCGCGCCGTCCGCGCGACTGGCGCTGCGCCACCACCAACCGCCGATTCCTCCTCGCCCACCACGCCCGCCAGCGCGCCCTCCCCATCCTCTCCAGCGACGGTGACCGTAACATCCTCACCTTCGACCACCGGGCCGCCACCGCCTCCCAGCTCCACACCGTCGCTCGGCTTGCTCTCTCCCAGCCCTTCAAGCTCGAGGCCTCCTGCGATGGCCTCCTCATTCTCTCCAAGCATGAAGTTGCTGGCCCTCGCCCGGGCATCGGCTCTCGCGCCCTCCTCACCGTCTGCAACTCAGTCACTCGTCAGCATGCCTCCCTCACGCGTACACTGAAGGACTTCAACATCTTGGGGATGTACGCATACCGCCCTACCGGCGAGTACCGGCTGTTACTGCAAGGGACGAGCTTCATGGACTCGTCTAGTGACCGAACTGGTTGCTATGTCTTGAAGCTGGGATCCGATGAGGCACCAAGGTACATTGGGTGCTCCAAGACCAAATTGCAGTCGGCGATCTTCCATGCGCCTGTGCGGGTCCGTGATAGCTTGCATTGGTACCCAGTGTGTTATACCCCGGTGGAGACTGCATTTTATCAGCTTGAAAACAAACTAGTAATTGTATTCGACACAATAGTTGAGTCATTTCGGCAGATATGTGATCCCCTTGCTCCTCCCAGCAACTACTCATGTATCTTTGAGATGGATGACATGCTTGGTATCTAACTATCTATAGCTGTGACAAGGCCAAGAAAATTGTTGATATATGGGTGCTGCAGAACTATGAAAGTGAGGTTTGGGACTTAAAGTACCGGGTTGATTTGACAATAGCAGAAATCTGCGCGAAGTTTGAAGGCCTTAATGGTAATAGCTATTGGCAGAAATCTGACGGATGTTGGGGATAAATCCTGAGAGATGAGAATGGATCAGTAAGAGGTTTGGGACTTAAAGTACCGGGTTGATTTGACAATAGCAGAAATCTGCGCGAAGTTTGAAGGCCTTAATGGTAATAGCTATTGGCATGTGACCGTTGTTTCAGGTGATGGTGACGTGCTCTTGCTGGTCAGGTTTGGTCAATCACAGAACTGGCTGTTTTATGTTGACACTAATGGAAAACTGGTTGCTAGCTTCCAAGACTTATATGTTGGTGAAGGTCGGTTCAAACAAACTCTTGTTCGGCATGATTTCTTCACGTCACTAGAAGGCCATGCCGTGGATGCTCCACCTTTTGTCTGACGGATGTTGGGTGAGGTTCTTAATATCCTGATGAGCTGCAATGTCTAGGAATTGGATCAAGTATGAGCCTGCTGATGTCTTCCTTTTGTGTTGTTGTATAAGATGTTATGATGAGAAGTGACTGTTATGTGGTTGCATAAAATGCTTGTTTCGATACCCTTTTGGGATGAAGTGATAACTGTTTATGTTGACGTTAAAATTACCACGACATTTGGATCTGCTTTTGAAGTATTTTCCAACTGATCTGCCGCATGTCTCTATTTTCTAGTGGTCTTCTCAGTACTCAATTTTTTGCTATCTATATATTCCTCATATCCCTATCTCGAACTGAAGAATTGATTTTACCACTTTATCCTCTGGCCTTCTTAATAGTCAGTATTTAGTTGTTTCCTGTTTCGACCCTTTGTTGTAGTTGGCAACAAAAAGAGGCAGATTCTCCTTCCTGATTTGCAGGTCGCACCTGACTTCTGGAAGACCTTGGAGCACTACTGGTAAATTTAAATGCTTCCGTATTGCATCATAATAGTCAACTTTTCAATGAAGTGTTCTGTCATAATTATGTTTTCTTCGAAATGGTCAGGTAGGTGAATTTTTTGTTGAACGGATAGGAAAGAGACGACATATGCGCGTCCTTTGTGAGAATCCGAGACATTCTCTCCACACAGGAGTCGAACTCTGGTTGCCAGGTTCACACTGTGACGCTAGCTATTGGGCTACTGCCCCGTTTCGAAAGTATTTATGTTTTCTTCATGCATCTGGTGCATCTGGTTAGGTCTCTCTTATGGAGAGTAAGCTCACCACTATTGCGGTAATTGGATAAATTATACTTATCTCCTTCCAGGAGTTGTAGTGGTATATCTTTTTGGTTTTTTTTTGGTGGGGTGTTGTAGTAGTATTCGTCTAGAGAAGACTGGGACTGCACTGAACACATGAGTTAGTCCACTCGCATCCACAAGTACTAGAGAAACCAGAGATGATCTCTAAAGCCATTGATTTCGTGAAGCAGGACAGCAGTTTTCCTTGTCGCCGGTCGTTCTTTCACGATTATCCAGCTTATCTCCAGGTACACCATAAATGTCCTGGATTCTCATCTGACATTGGAACAAGTGTTATAAGGCACCGACAAAACTTGTTCTAACTTTGGGGAGCTTTTCATTAGCAAAACTGTTCCTGTTTTGACTCTGGTCCTTTGTTTTGTTAACTTCCTATGCCTTGACTTGTTCCGAGCAAGCAAGAAACAGGTTAACTCTAGGTGAGATCACCAGTGGTGGAAGTGGAACTACTGTTTGTTGTCTTAATTAGGGAAATAATATCAACCTAATGCTTTATCAATTTCACTGCTTCATTCTTCCTTTTGTCTGTCTATCAACTTGTTCTTCCCTTGTATAGCCTGCCTCTTAGCAATGCAGTCTGCTGCTTCTTTTGTGCATTAGAAAGTGTTGGATCACTTTTTCCCTTTCTGAATTTTGAATCTGCAATTGAATCTTTGACACTGTGCCTTGTTCTTCCATGTTGGCTTTGTTTTCATTTTGCAATGTCTTGTCCTAGGTGAGAAACGGGTTTTGGATTTTTCTTCGTTGTGATCCATGGAACTGATGTATGCTGCAGTGGGGCTTAGAACAAGATGCAAGCGTAATGTTGCGTCTATTTTTGTAATTCTTGCTTTGCGCTACTGCAGAAACACAGTTTGTAGCACAATTTCGGTTAATGACTTCAGCTGTGCTGTCTGTGTAGATTCTGATGTTAACATATTTCTGTCGGGCAGGTGTTTACTGTACTGTCGCAATAACCTGTCCAGAGTATCATATGAGTGGATTGAATCTTTCCGGGCCGGTGTATGAGTGGACTGGATCATATCCCTATCTCCTGTACTGAAGAATTGATTTTACCACTTAATCTAATGGCCTTCCTAATAGTCAGTTTTAGCGAGTTTCCTGTTCCAACCCATTGTTGCAGCTGGCAATGAAAAGAGGCAAATTTTCCTCCTTCCTGAACTGCAACTTGCACTTGACTTGTAAAAGACCTTGGAGCACTACTAGTTAAATTAAATATTTCCATGTTGCATCATAATAGTCAACTTCTCAATAAAAGTGATTTACTTATAGTTCTGTTTTCTTCATGCATCTATTGCATCTTGTTAGGTAGGTCACCACTATAGCAAGAATTGGACATAATTATATATGTCTCCTTCCAGGAGTTGTAGTGATATTTCTTTTTAGATTTTTTTTGGTGAGGAGTTAGTGTGGTATTCTTTTAGAAAAGAGACTGGGACTGCACTGGACACCGACTAGAGAAACTAGAGATCTTTGATTTCGTGAAGTGGGACAACAGCTTTCCTTGTCGCCGGCCGTCCTTTCAGGATCATCCTGCTTCTCTACAGCTATACCACCAATGTCCCAGATTCTCAACTGACCTTGCAACAAATGTTATAAAGGCGCTGACAAATCGTGTTTCTACTTTGCGGGCAGTGAGCTTTCTTTATAAGTAAAATTGTTCCTGTTTTCAATCTGGACTTTTGTTTTGTTTATTTTCCTTGTATTAGCTACTTAGTAATCCACTCTGCTTGTGCCTCGTTGTTCCCTGTTGGCTTTGTTCATTTTGCAATGTCTTGCTGTAGGCACGAAACGGGTTTGAATTAGCTTGCTGGTGATCCAGGGAACTGGTGTACGCTGCAGCCGGTCTTAGAACATGATATGAGTGTAATGTTGCATCTATTTTTGTAATACTCCTGGGTGAGGTGTTGTACTTTACGGCTACTATATCCTGTTCAGGGTATACGTATGAGTGGATTGGATCATACTATGAAACAACAGTGGTTTAGAACTGAACCCAATCTCGACAGCTCAAACCGTCCTCGTAGTACTGCAACGGTAAGTATTAGGTGAAAGTAACATAGACCGGTGGGTGTAGCTTCTTTTTATATCATTGTTGCGGCGGTTTAGCCATATCTTGGGAGTTCCCCTTGCTGCTAGTACGTAAACACTGCTACCGGAAATCATGCGACAGCCCTTCGCTACTATTTAACCCTTCAAGTAATATTGTAGAGATATTTTTCCACCTTGCCTTCTTTTCTCGCTCTCGAAAGTCTAGACATCATGAACTACCAAAACTGGTGCAAATATTCTCCGATCGACCCGATTCAAAGGCGACGACATGTTGTTTACTGCATAAATAGAAATACACATTACTCATCAAATTAAAGGCGAAACATAAGGGGAAAAACATTCAAGAACTATTGCAAAATGCCATTATAGGTGTAGCTTATTTTTGTAAAGTGAAAGCGAAACCATTAAAACATATCATTGGCTTATTTGCGAACTAAACTTAGATGTTAGAATCACAAAGGCACCAACCATACTTCAGTAAGGTAAGTACAATATAGTAGTGACAAAGATTTCTGATAATACTAAGTCCATCAAGGTTTAAGGTTTAAGAGGATTACCTATGTATTTGTTCTATGTTTTTTGAACTTGCAAAATAAAGATCGGCTAAGCCTGGCCCAAACCCATTCATGTTGTTTCCTGAGAGATCAACACAATTCTTCATGTTCCTGGGATAGGATCCCGACCGGCGAGAGAGAAGCTCATATTTTGATCATAAACTTATGTCCTCATTTAATTTACAACTCTCAAGTCCAAAATATATTGGGCCAGAATCTCAAATTATCAAAATCGTTTGGTTTACCCTGAGAGGACTAGAAGGTGGTTTTGTGTGACATGACATCCCAAGTAACGTTGGCGGCGGCATTCGCATGCCGCTATATCCCAAGGCATCCCCTTCCAAGGCCGCACTCACAGGTGAAAGGATCGATATGGTTGACTAGAGGGGGGGGGGGGGAATAGGCAACTAACAATTTTTAGCTTTTCTTTAGCAATTTAAACTTTGCATCAAAGTAGGTTGTCTAGATATGCAACTAGATGAGCAACCTATATGATGCAACACGAATAGGAACACAAGCAAGCAAGATATATGAAACAAATAAGCTACACAAGTAAAGGCACGAGATAACCAAGAGTGGAGATGGTGAAGACGAGGATGTGCTGCCGAAGTTCCTTCCCTTTGAGAGGAATTACGTCTCCGTTGGAGCGGTGTGGAGGCACAATGCTCCCCAAGAAGCCACTAGGGCCACCGTAATCTCCTCAAGCCCTCCCACAATGCGAGATGCCGTGATTCCACTATTGGTGCCCTTGGAGGCGGCGACCGAACCTTTACAAACGAGGTTGCGGCAATCTCCACAACTCAATTGGTGGCTCCCAACGACACTACGAAGCTTCACCACAATGGACTATGGCTTCGCGGTGACCTCAACCGTCTAGTATGCTCAAACACCCAAGAGTAACAAGATCCGCAAGGGATTAGTAGGGGGAATCAAATATCTCTTGGTGGAAGTGTAGATCGGGGCCTTCTCAACCACTCCCGAGCAAATCAACGAGTTTGGTTGGCTAGGGAGTAAGATCGGGCGAAAATGGAGCTTGGAGCAATAATGGAGCTTTAATGGTGGAAGAGGTGAGTCAACGGGGAAGAAGGAGACCCTTTATATAGTGTGCGGAAAAGATCCAACCGTTACCCACCAACTAGCCCGCGGCCAGCGGTACTACCGCGCCTGGCCAGCGGTACTACCGCAAGGCCGCGCGGTACTACTGTTTGCAACCAAGCGGTACTACCGCACGGCAGTGCGGTACTACCGTACTGTCCCACGGTACTGTAGCGACCCCAGCCAGGGAAACAGACGCAAGCTGGGGGCGGTACTTCCGCACGCGCGGTACTACCGCGCCCCCAATGCGGTACTACCGTAAGGCAAAAGTCCGGTCCAGGGGGAAGGGGAACTTCCATGCCTACTTCTGCAAAAAAACGGAAGTAGCAAAAACTCGACACAGTAGTACTGCCCAGGGGCGGTACTACTGCCTGACCGCATAGCGCGGTACTACCGCATGGCGAAAGCGGTACTACCGCGGCAGGTGCGGATGTAAAAAATTACATCCGCTCCTACTACCGCAAAGGGGCGGCACTAGCCTGGTGGGCAGCGGTATTGCGGCTCCAGGGGAGCGGTACTACCGTGAGCACCAGCGGTGCTACCGCGCCACCGCGCGGTACTACCGTGGATGCCCACGGTACTACCGTTGATCCAGGAGCAGTACTACCACAACCACAACAGCAGCCAGTCACAAGGAGGCAGGAAAACGGAGGAAGCTCCAAGGAAGAAGGAGGGGATAAAAGGAGACGTGTACGTGATGATTCCACCCAAACCTTTCCAACGCGGACCCCCTCTTAATAGTACGGCTTTCCTACGACTCAAATCCACCAAAAAGAAACGTAGAAAAGACGCCGTCTTCGTCAGTCTTCGAGGGGCACCCAATCGTCTTGTGCCTAGCAGAGAAGAGTCTGGAAACTCATGGCACACGATTAGTCCGCAAATGCGTTGTCATCAATCACCAAAACACTTAGGGATAAATATGTCCTTACAATCTCCCCCTTTTTGGTGGATTGATGACAAAACGGGATTTGCACAAGGAAAAATACTATTGTAAAAGCAAACCCCTCCTCTCTATAATATAGACGGGCTCCCCCTAAATGTGTGCCACCTAGATGAGCACGAATACTAGGAACAGAGCTCCCCCTATATTATAGAGACAAGGCATATCTATCACTAGACAAGATAGTACAAACATAAGTTAACTAAGATAGATAGAGTGCATATGTCTTACACCATATGTAGGATAGGTCTCGAAGGCACAAACCAACAAAGCAAACAAGACAAACGAGGTCCAAACGACAAAGCAAATAAACACACCAAGCACGACACAACGCAAATCCCTACACTCTCTCCCCCTTTGGCATCGAGACGCCAAAAAGGCAGAGAGGACACCTACACACACGGGGTGGCTCAGGCAGAGAAGTCGTCCCACTGCTCCTCGTGCTCCTCGTCAGACTCAGCGGCGGGGATAGTCCCACTGCTCCTCGTGCTCCTCATCAGAGTCAGCGGCGGGGATAGTCTTCTTGAGTCATCCTCTGAACTGGTCCACTTGTAGCCCTGCTTAGACATCCAGGCAGCCTCAGGTGTGATGACGTCCTCAGACCCGCCAGACACATCCTCTCCAAAGAGCCTCATCACCTTCTTGTCACGGCGGCGACTCTCCTTGTCAGTCACGTGAGCCCTGTACTGTCCCTTCGCCTGCATGCAGAAGAGAGTCTTCATCTTGTCCTTCAGCTTCTTGGCCCATGACGGCTCAGAGGAAGAAGTGGTGGACCTAGCAGCACGGTCCTCAGCAGCAGTCTCAGCAGCAGCAGCCTCCCCCTCACCAGCAGCCCTCCTAGCAGAAGATGCCTCAGCACGGTAGTGGTGTTGGCCCAGTTGGGCTTGACGCGGAGGCTGATGGACTCATGGCGAATCCAGTCTGGAGCAAGGAACTCATCACCTGGATACGTCTTCTCCCAAGTGGTGGAGAGCAGCAGAAACAGGTACGGTCCATAGATAGGTACCTTGCGAGTGAACACCGCAAACCGAAGCTCACACCACATGATGTGTGAGAGACATCAAGTGGCTGAGTCTGAGAAGTACGTGCCTCTGCACACAAGAGCAACATGTCCACTAGATATGCATGAACCTTGTCCTTGTCGCCAATGCGTGGGAACAGAGTGTTGCGGAAGATGCGATGCATGATATCCAGAAAGGAGTTCAACACCCAAGATGACTTGCCATTGGGGAGTACCTTCTCAACAAGGAAGGGCTGAAGCTGGTTCTTGTTGGCAGACTCAGAGTTGGCATGGGGGCGAACGCCAACGGGGGTGTGAAGCCCGTCATCAGGAATGTGCAGCAGATCCATGAACTCTTTCCATGTAGCAGACAGCTGACGGCCATTGGTCATCCAAGTATCCTCCGCTCCTCCCCGGGATGAAAGTACACTGAGGCAAAGAACTGACAGATAAGCTCAGGGTCATAGTCAAGGTGAAAGGAGATCACCGGCTCAATAGCAAACTGCTCCACCAAGTCCAGAGCCTCTCCAAAATAGTCACGAAACTTGTCTTTCCGCAGGTGATGCATGTCTATCCACTTGACATCCACGAGGTATTCTGCTTGTTCTTGATCACATCCAGATAGATGAGAGCCTGTTGCTTGTCCAGAACAACTCGGCCTCTGAGGATAGCCCGAGGATTTGAAGGAAATATGCCCTAGAGGCAATAATAAAGTTATTATTTATTTTCCTTATATCATGATAAATGTTTATTATTCATGCTAGAATTGTATTAACCGAAAACATAATACATGTGTGAATACATAGACAAACAGAGTGTCACTAGTATGCCTCTACTTGACTAGCTCGTTAATCAAAGATGGTTATGTTTCCTAACCATGAACAAAGAGTTGTTATTTGATTAACGGGATCACATCATTAGGTGAATGATCTGATTGACATGACCCATTCCATTAGCTTAGCACCCGATCGTTTAGTATGTTGCTATTGCTTTCTTCATGACTTATACATGTTCCTATGACTATGAGATTATGCAACTCCCGTTTGCCAGAGGAACACTTTGTGTGCTACCAAACGTCACAACGTAAATGGGTGATTATAAAGGTGCTCTACAGGTGTCTCCAAAGCTACATGTCGGGTTGGCGTATTTCGAGATTAGGATTTGTCACTCCGATTGTCGGAGAGTATCTCTGGGCCCTCTCCGGTAATGCAACATCACATAAGCCTTGCAAGCATTACAACTATGAGTTTTAGTTGCGAGATGATGTATTACGGAACGAGTTAAAGAGACTTGCCGGAGTAATGAGATTGAACTAGGTATTGGATACCGACGATCGAATCTCGGGCAAGTAACATACCGATGACAAAGGGAACAACGTATGTTGTTATGCGGTCTGACCGATAAAGATCTTCTTAGAATATGTAGGAGCCAATATGGGCATCCAGGTCCCGCTATTGGTTATTGACCGGAGATGTGTCTCAGTCATGTCTACATTGTTCTCGAACCCTAGGGTCCGCACGCTTAACGTTTACGATGACAGTTATTATGAGTTTATGACATTTTGATGTACCGAAATTAGTTCGGAAGTCCCGGATGTGATCACGGACATGACGAGGAGTCTCGAAATGGTCGAGACATAAAGATTGATATATTGGAAGCCTATGTTTGGATATCGGAAGTGTTCCGGGTGAAATCGGGATTTTACCGGAGTACCGGGAGGTTACCGGAACCCCCCGGGAGCTATATGGGCCTTAGTGGGCTTTAGTGGAAAGGAGAAAGGGGCAGCCCAAGGTGGGCCGCGCGCCTCCCCCCTCCCCTAGTCCTATTAGGACAAGGAGAGGTGGCCGGCCCCCTCTCTCTCTTTCCCCCTCGGGGAATCCTATCAACTAGGATTGGGGGGGAGTCCTACTCCCGGTAGGAGTAGGACTCCTCCTGCGCCCTCCTCCTGGCCGGCGCCCCCTCCCCCTTGGCTCCTTTATATACGGAGGCAGGGGGGCACCTCTAGACACACAAGTTGATCTTGAGATCGTTCCTTAGCCGTGTGCGGTGCCCCCTGCCACCATATTCCACCTCGATCATATCGTTGTAGTGCTTAGGCGAAGCCCTGCGTCGGTAGAACATCATCATCGTCACCACGCCGTTGTGCTGACGGAACTCATCCCCGAAGCTTTGCTGGATCGGAGCCCGGGGAGCGTCATCGAGCTGTACGTGTGCTAAGAACTCGGAGGTGCCGGAGTAACGGTGCTTGGATCGGTCGGATCGGGAAGACGTACGACTACTTCCTCTACGTTGCGTCAACGCTTCCGCAGTCGGTCTGCGTGGGTACGTAGACAACACTCTCCCCTCTCGTTGCTATGCATCACCATGATCTTGCGTGTGCGTAGGAAATTTTTTTGAAATTACTGCGTTCCCCAACAGTGGCATCCGAGCCTAGGTTTTATGGTTTGATGTTATATGCATGAGTGTAGAACACAAGTGAGTTGTGGGCGATTATAAGTCATACTGCCTACCAGCATGTCATACTTTGGTTCGGCGGTATTGTTGGATGAAGCGGCCCGGACCGACATTACGCGTACGCTTACGCCGAGACCGGTTCCCGACGTGCTTTGCACACAGGTGGCTGGCGGGTGTCAGTTTCTCCAACTTTAGTTGAACCGTAGTGGGCTACGCCCGGTCCTTGCGAAGGTTAAAACAGCAATCTTGACGAAACTATCGTTGTGGTTTTTGATGCGTAGGTAAGATTCGTTCTTGCTTAAGCCCGTAGCAGCCACGTAAAACTTGCAACAACAAAGTAGAGGACGTCTAACTTGTTTTTGCAGGGCATGTTGTGATGTGATATGGTCAAGCATGAGGCTAAATTTTATTGTATGAGATGATCATGTTTTGTAACCGAGTTATCGGCAACTGGCAGGAGCCATATGGTTGTCGCTTTATTGTATGCAATGCAATCGCGCTGTAATGCTTTACTTTATCACTAAGCGTTAGCGATAGTCGTGGAAGCATAAGATTGGCGAGACGACAACGATGCTACGATGGAGATCAAGGTGTCGCGCCGGTGACGATGGTGATCATGACGGTGCTTCGGAGATGGAGATCACAAGCACAAGATGATGATGGCCATATCATATCACTTATATTGATTGCATGTGATGTTTATCCTTTATATGCATCTTATCTTGCTTTGATTGACGGTAGCATTATAAGATGATCTCTCACTAAATTATCAAGAAGTGTTCTCCCTGAGTATGCACCGTTGCGAAAGTTCTTCGTGCTGAGACACCACGTGATGATCGGGTGTGATAGGCTCTACGTTCAAATACAACGGGTGCAAAACAGTTGCACACGCGGAATACTCAGGTTATACTTGACGAGCCAAGCATATATAGATATGGCCTCGGAACACGGAGACCGAAAGGTCGAGCGTGAATCATATAGTAGATATGATCAACATAGTGATGTTCACCAATGAAACTACTCCATCTCACGTGATGATCGGACATGGTTTAGTTGATTTGGATCACGTGATCACTTAGAGGATTAGAGGGATGTCTATCTAAGTGGGAGTTCTTTAAGTAATTTGATTAATTGAACTTAAATTTATCATGAACTTAGTACCTGATAGTATCTTGCTTGTTATGTTTGATTGTAGATAGATGGCTCCGTGCTGTTGTTCCGTTGAATTTTAATGCGTTCCTTGAGAAAGCAAAGTTGAAAGATGATGGTAGCAATTACACGGACTGGGTCCGTAACTTGAGGATTATCCTCATTGCTGCACAGAAGAATTACATCCTGGAAGCACCGCTGGGTGCCAGGCCTGCTGCTGGAGCAACACCAGATGTTATGAACGTCTGGCAGAGCAAAGCTGATGACTACTCGATAGTTCAGTGTGCCATGCTTTACGGCTTAGAATCGGGACTTCAACGACGTTTTGAACGTCATGGAGCATATGAGATGTTCCAGGAGTTGAAGTTAATATTTCAAGCAAATGCCCGGATTGAGAGATATGAAGTCTCCAATAAGTTCTATAGCTGCAAGATGGAGGAGAACAGTTCTGTCAGTGAGCATATACTCAAAATGTCTGGGTATAATAATCACTTGATTCAATTGGGAGTTAATCTTCCAGATGATTGCGTCATTGACAGAATTCTCCAATCACTGCCACCAAGCTACAAGAGCTTCGTGATGAACTATAATATGCAAGGGATGAATAAGACTATTCCCGAGCTCTTCGCAATGCTGAAAGCTGCGGAGGTAGAAATCAAGAAGGAGCATCAAGTGTTGATGGTCAACAAGACCACTAGTTTCAAGAAAAAGGGCAAAGGAGAAGAAGGGGAACTTCAAAAAAACGGCAAGCAAGTTGCTGCTCAAGAGAAGAAACCCAAGTCTGGACCTAAGCCTGAAACTGAGTGCTTCTACTGCAAGCAGACTGGTCACTGGAAGTGGAACTGCCCCAAGTATTTGGCGGATAAGAAGGATGGCAAGGTGAACAAAGGTATATGTGATATACATGTTATTGATGTGTACCTTACTAATGCTCGCAGTAGCACCTGGGTATTTGATACTGGTTCTGTTGCTAATATTTGCAACTCGAAACAGGGACTACGGATTAAGCGAAGATTGGCTAAGGACGAGGTGACGATGCGCGTGGGAAATGGTTCCAAAGTCGATGTGATCGGTCGGCACGCTACCTCTACATCTACCTTCGGGATTAGTTTTAGACCTAAATAATTGTTATTTGGTGCCAGCGTTGAGCATGAACATTATATCTGGATCTTGTTTAATTGCGAGACGGTTATTCATTTAAATCAGAGAATAATGGTTGTTCTATTTATATGAGTAATATCTTTTATGGTCATGCACCCTTGAAGAGTGGTCTATTCTTGTTGAATCTCGATAGTAGTGATACACATATTCATAATGTAGAAGCCAAAAGATGCAGAGTTGATAATGATAGTGCAACTTATTTGTGGCACTGCCGTTTAGGTCATATCGGTGTAAAGCGCATGAAGAAACTCCATACTGATGGACTTTTGGAACCACTTGATTATGAATCACTTGGTACTTGCGAACCATGCCTCATGGGCAAGATGACTAAAACACCGTTCTCCGGTACTATGGAGAGAGCAACAGATTTGTTGGAAATCATACATACAGATGTATGTGGTCCGATGAATTTTGAGGCTCGTGGCGGATATCGTTATTTTCTCACCTTCACAGATGATTAAGCAGATATGGGTATATCTACTTAATGAAACATAAGTCTGAAACATTTGAAAAGTTCAAAGAATTTCAGAGTGAAGTTGAAAATCATCGTAACAAGAAAATAAAGTTTCTACGATCTGATCGTGGAGGAGAATATTTGAGTTACGAGTTTGGTGTACATTTGAAAAATTGTGGAATAGTTTGCACCTCACTGCCAGCCACGGAACACCATAGCGTAATGGTGTGTTCGACCGTCGTAATCGTACTCTATTAGATATGGTGCGATCTATGATGTCTCTTACTGATTTACCGCTATTGTTTTGGGGTTATGCTTCGAGGCGGCCGCATTCACGTTAAATAGGGCACCATCGAAATCCGTTGAGACGACGCCTTATGAACTGTGGTTTGGCAAGAAACCAAAGTTGTCGTTTCTGAAAGTTTGGGGCTGCGATGCTTATGTGAAAAAGCTTCAACCTGATAAGCTCGAAACCCAATCGGAGAAATGTGTATTCATCGGATACCCAAAGGAGACTGTTGGGTACACCTTCTATCACAGATACGAAGGCAAGACTTTTGTTGCTAAATTTGGAATCTTTCTAGAGAAGGAGTTTCTCTCGAAAGAAGTGAGTGGGAGGAAAGTAGAACTTGACGAGGTAACTGTACCTGCTCCCTTACTGGAAAGTAGTACATCACAGAAAACTGTTTCAGTGACACCTACACCAGTTAGTGAGGAAGCCAATGATAATGATCATGAAACTTCAGATCAAGATACTACTGAACCTCGTAGATCAACCAGAGTAAGATCCGCACCAGAGTGGTACGGTAATCCTGTTCTGGAAGTCATGCTACTAGATCATGATGAACCTACGAACTATGAAGAAGCGATGGTGAGCCCAGATTCCGCAAAATGGCTAGAAGCCATGAAATCTGAGATGGGATCCATGTATGAGAACAAAGTGTGGACTTTGGTTGACTTGCCCGTTGATCGGCAAGCAATTGAGAATAAATGGATCTTCAAGAAGAAGACTGACACTGACGGTAATGTTACTGTCTACAAGCTCGACTTGTTGCAAAAGGTTTTTCGACAAGTTCAAGGGATTGACTACGATGAGACCTTCTCACCCGTAGTGATGCTTAAGTCTGTCCGAATCATGTTAGCAATTGCCGCATTTTATGATTATGAAATTTGGCAAATGGATGTCAAAACTGCATTCCTGAATGGATTTCTGGAAGAAGAGTTGTATATGATGCAACCAGAAGGTTTTGTCGATCCAAAGGGAGCTAACAAAGTGTGCAAGCTCCAGCGATCCATTTATGGACTGGTGCAAGCCTCTCGGAGTTGGAATAAACGTTTTGATAGTGTGATCAAAGCATTTGGTTTTATACAGACTTTCGGAGAAGCCTGTATTTACAAGAAAGTGAGTGGGAGCTCTGTAGCATTTCTGATATTATATGTGGATGACATATTGCTGATTGGAAATGATATAGAATTTCTGGATAGCATAAAGGGATACTTGAATAAAAGTTTTTCAATGAAAGACCTCGGTGAAGCTGCTTACATATTAGGCATTAAGATCTATAGAGATAGATCAAGACGCTTAATTGGACTTTCACAAAGCACATACCTTGACAAAATTTTGAAGAAGTTCAAAATGGATCAAGCAAAGAAAGGGTTCTTGCCTGTGTTACAAGGTGTGAAGTTGAGTAAGACTCAATGCCCGACCACTGCAGAAGATAGAGAGAATATGAAAGATGTTCCCTATGCATCAGCCATAGGATCTATCATGTATGCAATGCTGTGTACCAGACCTGATGTGTGCCTTGCTATAAGTTAGCAGGGAGGTACCAAAGTAATCCAGGAGTGGATCACTGGACAGCGGTCAAGAACATCCTGAAATACCTGAAAAGGACTAAGGATATGTTTCTCGTATATGGAGGTGACAAAGAGCTCACCGTAAAAGGTTACGTTGATGCAAGCTTTGACACTGATCCGGACGATTCTAAATCGCAAACCGGATACGTGTTTACATTAAACGGTGGAGCTATCAGTTGGTGCAGTTCTAAACAAAGCGTCGTAGCGGGATCTACATGTGAAGCGGAGTACATAGCTGCTTCGGAAGCAGCGAACGAAGGAGTCTGGATGAAGGAGTTCATATCCGATCTAGGTGTCATACCTAGTGCATCGGGTCCAATGAAAATCTTTTGTGACAATACTGGTGCAATTGCCTTGGCAAAGGAATCCAGATTTCACAAGGACCAAGCACACTCAAGAGACGCTTCAATTCCATCCGGGATCTAGTCCAGGTGGGAGACATAGAGATTTGCAAGATACATACGGATCTGAATGTTGCAGACCCGTTGACTAAGCCTCTTCCACGAGCAAAACATGATCAGCACCAAGGCTCCATGGGTGTTAGAATCATTACAGTGTAATCTAGATTATTGACTCTAGTGCAAGTGGGAGACTGAAGGAAATATGCCCTAGAGGCAATAATAAAGTTATTGTTTATTTCCTTATAATCATGATAAATGTTTATTATTCATGCTAGAATTGTATTAACCGGAAACATAATACATGTGTGAATACATAGACAAACAGAGTGTCACTAGTATGCCTCTACTTGACTAGCTCGTTAATCAAAGATGGTTATGTCTCCTGACCATGAACAATGAGTTGTTATTTGATTAACGAGGTCACATCATTAGTTGAATGATCTGATTGACATGACCCATTACATTAGCTTAGCACCCGATCGTTTAGTATGTTGCTATTGCTATCTTCATGACTTATACATGTTCCTATAACTATGAGATTATGCAACTCCCGTTTACCGGAGGAACACTTTGGGTACTACCAAACGTCACAACGTAACTGGGTGATTATAAAGGAGTACTACAGGTGTCTCCAATGGTACATGTTGGGTTGGCGTATTTCGAGATTAGGTTTTGTCACTCCGATTGTCGGAGAGGTATCTCTGGGCCCTCTCGGTAATGCACATCACATAAGCCTTGCAAGCATTTACAACTAATATGTTAGTTGTGAGATGATGTATTACGGAACGAGTAAAGAGGTGGCCGGCCACCTCCCTCTCTCTTTCCCACTTGGGAATCCTATTTGGAATAGGATTGGGGGGGGAGTCCTACTCCCGGTAGGAGTAGGACTCCTCCTGCGCCTCCATAGGGCTGGCCGCACCCCTCCCCCTTGGCTCCTTTATATACGGAGGCAGGGGCACCTTTAGACACACAAGTTGATCCACGTGATCTATTCCTTAGCCGTGTGCGGTGCCCCCAGCCACCATATTCCTCGATAATATTGTAGCAGAGTTTAGGCGAAGCCCTGCTGCATCAAGATCGTCACCACGCCGTCGTGCTGACGGAACTCTTCCCTGACACTTTTGCTGGATCGGAGTCCGGGGATCGTCATCGAGCTGAACGTATGCTCGAACTCGGAGGTGCCGTAGTTTCGGTACTTGATCGGTTGGATCGTGAAGACGTACGACTACTTCCTCTACGTCGTGTCAGCGCTTCCGCAGTCGGTATGCATTGGGTACGTAGACTACACTCTCCCCTCTCGTTGCTATGCATCACATGATCTTGTGTGTGCGTAGGAAATTTTTTGAAATTACTACGAAACCCAACAAGGAATTCGCCAGTGCGGATTGCCTACACAGTGAGGAACATGATAGCCTTGAGGAATTTGATACTCAAAATTCCGACCGTTGTTGTGCTATGCGCCAGCTGTCCCAAAATATCTACCCACCTAACGGTCATATCATTGAAGGGCATTTATGTCTTATCATGTCGGGCTGCTCCCTAGGCTATAAATAGCCCCCTCTTTATAACCACTAGCTGGTTGGCTGCTCCGAGAGAAACTGACACTTGTCATTTGAGAGCATCCCATCCTCCGAGGACTTTGAGTGAAAATCATCAAGTGAGGAAAACCCAAACCCAAACACCTACAAACCCAAAGTGATTGAGCATCACTGAAGAGATTGATCCTGCGTGGATCCGACGCTTGTTACCTTTGAAGACTGTGCATCTTCCAAACGGTTAGGCATCATGGTCTAGAGCATCCAAGAGGAAATTGTGGAACACCGAGTGACCAAGTATGTGAAGGTTTGGATGTCACCTGAAGACTTACCACGAGTGATTGGGCGAGGTCTATGTGACCTTAGCTCAAGGGAATATGGTGAGGACTGAGTGTCTTGAGCTGCGTGTTCAGGACTGGGTGTCCGGAACTGTGTGTCCTCAGGTTTAAATACCTAGCCGCCCTAACTAGACATACAACTGTCACAACATTTGGAGCTGGTCTACCAAATCATTGTCTTCACCAAGATACCTGGTTCCATTTCCTCAACCCTTCCATTTCCTCATTTCTGTGTTGTGTGCTTGTTCATATTTGTTTGAAGACTTTGACTGAAGACTTTCTCTATTTCCTCAGTTCAATTTCTTCAGTCTGTTTGTCTTATCCCGTGTTATCCTGTGTTTACGCTTTCTGTACTCTGTGCTTGTTTTCATTTTATCATGAAGACCATGCTAATGCACTGTTATGTTTACTTCTGAGTACTTATTCCGCTGCAAGTAGTTCTTCACTCAGGAATTTCCTCACCTTGAAATTCCTGAGTGAAGAATTCATAAAAATCGCCTATTCACCCCCCCTCTAGTCGATATAACGCACTTTCAATTGGTATCAGATCAAGGTACTCCCTTGTTCTGTGTGATTTTGGTTTAACCACCTGGAGTTTTAGTTATGTCGACCACAGGAATGAAGACTGTGACATGCCCCATCTTTGACGGTCATGATTATCCCAAGTGGAAGGCCATGATGAAGAAGCACCTCATGGCGATGAACATCGAACTCTGGACCATCACCGAAATTGGTCTTACTGACCTATGCAAGATGGTGGAGGCTGATGATATTCGCAAGTACACGCTACTCAACCTCACAGAGAAGGACATCATCTGCTCCAGCTTGTCACAAAACTAGTTCAGGAACGTTATGCATCTCAGCCATGCAAAACTCATCTGGGACCGACTCTCTGAGGTCTATGAAAGTCATCGGTCTCGCCATGAACCCTGGTTCGAGTACCCCATGGAATCACGCAAGGCTATGACTTTCAATCCAGAATCATCATCCTCTGCACCATGCCTTATGGCAAAAGGTGCCAAGGTAACTGAATGCTACTTATCTGAGTCGAGTGATGATGAATCTGGTGATGAATTTGGACCCAGCTATGTCAAACTTGCTTCCCTTGCCACTAAACAACAAAGAGCTTTGGAAAAAGTTTAGAATATGCTAAATGAGAGCGACGATATGTTGGGAGAAGAAATGGATCGCTCCAATGCTTTGGATGAAAGTCTTCAGAGACTTTAATCCAAGTTTAACAATCTTCAAGGTCATCATAACACTCTCCTATCTGATCATGAGAAGCTTTCTTATGAATTTCTTCAAAGACAGCAAGATCTTGAGTAGTTAAGAGTGAGTTATGAAGATCTTTAGAAGGAGCATGATTCATTACTTGCTAAACAGATCAGCGCTACTCGGGATGAATTTGTTCCTCCATGTTTGAAGTGCATTGAACGTGAAACTGCTAATTCTTCACCTGAATGCTCAAATACTTCCATTGCCGCAAATTCCTTAACTGCCTCTGCTATCACTAATTCCTCATATGAGGACATTGCTAGTATCACTAATGATGCAGGGCTGAAGGAATTGTATATGACAGGCATGTACAAAAGCCTCAAAGGGCATCAGGCTCTTTGTGATGTGCATAAAAAGCAGATCCTCAACAGGAACCCTAGGAAAGAGGGTATTGCCTTTGAGAGGAAACTCAATGCTGATGGGACCTACTGGCACTACAAAAAAATACACTTCCGTGATGATACGTGTTTGTCACAGTAGGTCGCTTTTTTGTCATGCATGTACATCCATGACAAATTTATGACAGAATCAAGATAGTCATACCTGTGCTGTCGTAGAAGTGTTCCATGACATTACCAAAATTATCATCACGGAAGTGTCCACTTCCATGACGATAAATCGCGCGTCACAGAAGTGCTTTCGTCAAGGGTGACCGACACGTGGCATCCACCGTAACGGAACGCCGTTAAGCTATCGGGTCGGGTTTTGGATCCGATAACCCGTTAACAGCCCCGACCAATGGGGATTTTCCACGTGTAAAATCATCATTGGCTAGAGGAAACACGTGTCGGCTCATCGTCGGGACAGATGTCATCCACTCACTGGACAGAAGGCGCCTATGATACGTCGACACGTGGCACGGCCCAACAAGTTTAAATGGGCCGGCCCAACTAAAGGCCCACAAGATTTTGCGGACCATAATGGGCCGGCCCAGCTAAAGGCCACAAGATTTTGCGGGCCATAATGGGCCGGCCCAGGTAAAGGCCCACAAGATTTTTTGTGCCATAATGGGCCGGCCCAGGTAAAGGCCCACAAGATTCTTGCGGGTCATAATGGGCCGGCCCAGCTAAAGGCCCACGAGATTTCGCCGACATTAATGGGCCGGCCCAGCTGTAGGCCCACAAGATTTTGAGGACCCTAGTAGGCCGGCCCATTAACTGGCTGCCATGTTTTGGGCCAAATGCCGGCCCATATTTGATCCGGTCCATTAATGGCCTGCCACGCTCCGGGCCTAATAGTGGCCCATATGAGATCCGGCCCGTTAAAAGCCTACCACGTTCTGGGCCAAATTACGGCCCAGATCAGGTCCGACCCTTTAAGAGGCTTTGGGCTCAATTATGGCCCATATCAGATTCGGCCCGTCAACTGGACACTATGCTTTTGGGCCCACTTGCTAAAGGCCCACTTAGTAATTCGGCCTGATATTAGTTTTGGCCTGTTAAGGGCCCGTTTAACATTTCGGCCCTATATTATTCGGCCTGTTAAAAGCCCGTCATATAGTTGGGCCTAACTACGGCCCGGTTTGCATCCGGCCTGCTCGCAGCCGATATCTGATTGGGCCAAACAAGGACCCAGACAATTTTGGCCTGTTAAAAGCCCGTGATTTGATTCGCACAATCATGGGCCGGGGTTCATTTCGGGCTGCTGCGTAACTAGTAGGAATTAAGAACAAACCTACTCTATACAATAAAGAAATTACGGCATAGTAACTAAGAATAAACCTACACTACACAATAAAGGATTTAAGGTATATTACATCCACTGGGCATCAAAGTTCGCCACCAGTGATCATAAAGCGCAATGAAGAAGCAGATTACAAAAACTGGGCACCATTGCAGCGTAACAAAATAATACTGAACCGAGACCACTTCCAAGACAGTTCAAGAAAGGTTAGCCTTGCGGGGGAACTGCTGCGCAAGCTGCTGAGCAAGGCTGTGAGACCGGCCTAGCATGTCGGTCATAGCTTCCAGGTGTAGCTGTTTAGCGATGAGGTTCTCATTGGTGTTCTCCGCAATCTTTCTTAGAGATAGGACTTCAAGTCGAAGTTGAGTTGCAGAATGCCTTTCTGCTAGAACTTGGGACTGAAGAAGTCGAACTGATTCAGACAACGAATTCTGTGAGCTTGTCTGACTGTTAGTCTCAAGTAACTTGAACACTGCATCAAGACAAGACTTTGGGGTTGTCTCGCTATCTTCAAGATGTTTTGCCTTCTTTGCTGCAATATATGTTGGGTTTGTCTCACAGCCTTCAGCAGACTTGTGCATGCCATCAGGCATATCACCCTGAAACAAAGCAGAGAGATGACAGGTTTTGCACGTGTATAAACAAAGATGATAACTGTTCTGTCAATTCTATCCAATTTCAAATTAGAAAATAAAGAGTATGTTCAAAATATCAATAGCATAATTTGGCATTGTTCATAATGCGGGGAGCTTCACCACACTACTGGATTACCATGTCAACATAACAAGCATAGATGAAGGGCAAAGAAAATCATTGTATCTATTTTGGATAATGTGCATGGCATGTTGTTCATATCATCAGCCACATCAGTAAGATAAAACAGGAGATGACAAGGTGCAAACGTGGGCTGCTTCACCACACACTGGATTATAGATCCACAAAAACAAGCATACATATAGGGAGTATTAAGTAATGTGCATGGTATGAATAAGGAATTTGGTTTTACAAGTAAAACTTAGAACTTATGGTTCTTACGAACATGCATTTTGGTAGAAACAGCAAACTAAACAGCAGTAAACGATAGGGAGTATGAGCAAATTAAACAGCAGTTGAGGATAAAGGCTTTAGAAGGACTGACTTACATTAACAGTTAACACCGGCTTTATAATGCCCTTCTCCATGGTCAAGGGAAGGATAACTCAAGAATTTCAGCACAGAATCTTCTTCATAAGCATTGCCTGTACTCTACATTTTGTAGAGAGTAATTATAGATATGATAATACTGGAAGGGATAGAGGATAATGAAGATAAGATGCAGATTGATGCTACATAATCAACTACCAATCCCTGGAAGTACAAGCGTTACAGGACAAAATGTACTGACAAGAGCAATGGGCTACACTTCTGCACTGGCATTGTCTGTGTATTCTACTTGTTGGTAAGATTAAATATAGATCTGATCTTTTTTAGTAAATGGTGGGCGAGGGAGATAAGATGCAGAATGCTACAAAATGAACCAATCCCTCTTCCCATAATACAAGAGTGTTTTGAACACTGGTGTACTGTACAAAACGTTCTTATATTATGGGACGGAGGGAGTAGCTGTTAATGTAAGTACAGTGATAGACCACGTTCAGTCCTTACAAGAGGACTGCAGAGCTAAACCTCTTCAAAAGCATTGGGTTGATTCT
>NC_053027.1:188598438-188611469 GCF_003073215.2 Triticum urartu | reverse complement strand
GAAGACATTCACAGGAAGATTTTCCAGACATGTTTTCGGAACCCAGATCTTCTTCATAGCCGGTCCATTCCTGCAGTTAGTACCAATGTACCTGGCAAACACTTTCACCATTCTGATTCTTAAACAGTTTATAGTTTGCATCAAAGGATTCATCAATGATAATTGGTTAGCACAAGTGAAGCCAGATAAATTGGATGGATCTGCTGAAAGTTCCTTTGCAGCAACCCATGTAGTTTTGGGGTACTGCTCAGGTTTCCAGTAAGAGCCATCTGCATTGATTTTCCTCACGAACCCAACACCCTCTTTCCTAGGGTTTCGGTTCAGAATCTGCTTCTTAAGGACATCACATAATGTTTGATGCCCTTTCAGACTTTTGTACATCCCTGTTTCAGCAATGTCTTCAACCTAGCATTCTCATCAGCAATAGCAGTGGTATCCTCAGCAGAGGGGTTAGTTGCCACGTCAACAGTTGAAGATATTGGAACAGTAGTAGCAGTGGAACATCAGCAACAGAATTAGCATTATTACACTCAATGCCATTTAAGACATGTGGTTCAATCCTTTCCTGAGCGGGACTGATTCTGTTCGGGCGCGAAGTGACTCGTTTTCCTTTTGAAGAATCTTCAAGAGCTGCTCTCAATTTCTCAAGTTCTTGCTTCCTTTGAAGATAATCATAGGAAAGCTTTTCATGAGTTGTTGAGAGAGTATCATGACGATCTTCAAGTTCCTGATACTTAACGTGAAGGTTTTTTATGTCTTCAATTAAGGATTCAGATCGAGTCATTTCAGCACCCAACAGATCATCGCTTCTGTCTAACAGTTTTTGAATATGTTCCATAGCTTTCTGTTGTTCAGTTGCATTTTAGCAAGTGTTTTATAGCTAGGTTTTGAATCACATTCAGAGTCATCGTCACTGGATGTTTCATAGCGAGTGGTGCGTGTGTTTACCTTGGCACCGCGTGCCATGAAGCAGTAGGTAGGAGTGGAGTCGTTCTTGTCATTTGCGTCGGTGTCGGTGATGCAATCATTGTCTTCAGTGTTGAAGATGGACTTGGCGACGTATGTTGTAGCCAGACTCGCAATGCCAGAATCAGACTCCTCCTCAGATTCCACCTCTGCCTCCTCAGATGTGGATTCCTCCTCTGAATCCATCTCCTTGCCTACAAACGCATGCGCCTTGCCAGATGAGCTCTTCTTGTGTGATGAAGACTTTGATGAAGACTTGGAAGAAGACTTTGAGTTTTTCTTCTTTTTCTTGTCGTCAGAATCATATTCCTTGCTCTTCTTCTTCCTTCTATTCTCATTGTCCCACTGTGGACACTCAGAGATGAAGTGCCCAGTTTTCTTGCACTTGTGACATGTTTTCTTCTTGTAGTCATGAGCAGAAGCTTCACATTCCTTGAGCTTGATCGTGAAGATTTTCTGAAGCCTTTCTTCTTGGTGAATTTTTGAAGCTTCTTCACTAGCATTGCAAGTTCTCTTCCAATGTCTTCAGGATCATCATAACTGCAGTCAGATTCTTCTTCAGATGAGGAGACGGCTTTTGCCTTCAAGGAGCGAGTTCGCCCATAGTTTGGACCGTATATATCTCTTTTCTCAGAAAGCTGAAACTCATGTGTGTTGAGCCTCTCAAGTATGTCAGACAGATCGAGTGTCTTGAAATCAGGACGTTCTTGAATCATCAGGGCCAGAATGTCAAACGAACTATCAAGTGATCTCAGCAGCGTCTTGACGATTTCATGTTTGGTGATCTCAGTAGCGCCGAGGGCTTGAAGCTCATTTGTGATGTCAGTGAGCCGATCAAAGGTGTGCTGGACATTCTCATTGTCATTTCGCTTGAAGCGGTTGAAGAGGTTGCGAAGAACACTGATTCTTTGATCTCTCTGGGTTGATATGCCTTCATTAACCTTGGAGAGCCAATCCCAGACTAGTTTGGATGTCTTCAAGGCACTCACACGGCCATACTGTCCTTTGGTCAGATGACCACAGATGATATTCTTGGCAGTAGAGTCCAGTTGAGTGAACTTCTTGACATCAGCAGCAGTGACACCTTCTCCAGCCTTGGGAACGCCGTTTTCGACGACATACCATAGGTCGACGTCAATGGCTTCAAGATGCATGCGCATCTTATTCTTCCAGTAGGGATATTTAGTTCCATCGAAGACGGGACAAGCAGCGGAGACTTTGATTATCCCTGCAGTCGACATAGCTAAAACTCCAGGTGGTTAAACCGAATCACACAGAACAAGGGAGCACCAGCTCTGATACCAATTGAAAGTGCGTTATATCGACTAGAGGGGGGGTGAATAGGCAATTTTTATGAAAGTCTTCAAAATGTGAGAGTTATGAAGACAAACAGTGAAGATTATGCCTATTACTATGCAGCGGAAGTTGGATTACACTAGGCCGGCCATGGTCATGTATTCAATAGAGTGAAAGCGCAATGACAAACAGCTTCAGTGTAATAAGGATCAGGTAGGAAGAAGTTATGAAGCCGAACAGATCATACATTCATGTTGTGAAGACAAAAGATAAAGCAAGCATGCAATGGCTTCACAATGAATAACTGTAAGTGAAAGGAAGTGAAGATGAAACCAGTGACACGTTGAAGACAATGATTTGTTGGACCAGTTCCAGTTGCTGTGACAACTGTACGTCTGGTTGGAGCGGCTAGGTATTTAAACCAAAGGACACACAGTCCCGGACACCTAGTCAAGGACACTTAGTCCAAGACACCCAGTCCTCACCGTTTTCTCCTTGAGCTAAGGTCACACAGACCTCGCCCAATCACTCAGGTAAGTCTTCAAGGTAGACTCCCAAACCTTCACAGACTTCGTTCACTGGCAATCCACAATTTCTCTTGGATGCTCAGAACGCGACGCCTAACCATCTGGAGGATGCACAGTCCTCAAGTGTAATAAGTCTTCAAATCACACAGACACGAAGACTTAAGTGATGCCCAATTTACTCTGGCTCTGGGTGCTTAGGGCTTTTCTCCTCACTGGGAATTTTTCTTTCAAAGGCTTCGAGGTGGGTTGCTCTCAAACGACAAAAGCCGTGCACTGAAATCTGAGCAGCCAACCGTTTATGGTTGTGGGGGTGGACTATTTATAGCCACTTGGCAACCCGACCTGATCTGTCCGAAATGACCCTGGGTCACAAAGGAACTGACACATGTACCAACGGTCGAATTTTGAACTCACACGGCAACTTTACTTGGGCTACAAGTAAAGCTGACTTGTCTGACTCTGGACAAGATTTTCTCTCAAAGTCTTCGCTCGAAGACATAGGATTTGAATTAGGCATCACTACAGTCATTCTGACTGGTTCTTTTGGACCCCACTTAACAGTACGGTGATTCCTATGACACTACATAAATGAAATAAAACTACGAAGGATCTAAGTCTTCGAGTTCCATAAGCTTCATAGGGAGTCTTCTCATGTCATTGTCTTCAATATGAATATCTTCATAAACCACCATTGTCTCAATGTCTTCGTACATTTTAGGGATCATCTCTGGTAATAAAGCCGAATCAATGAGGGGACTTCTAACTGTGTTTTCCTCCAATTCTCACAAACACGTTAGTCCCTCCAACTAGGTTTGTCGTCAATACTCCAAAACCAACTAGGGGTGGCACTGATGCACTTACACGGGGCGGGAGCTTCACAGGCACTGGGCCGTTCTTCATAGGTACTGGCCTTGCTTCATATCGCCAGATGAGGGCCCGCGTTGCGCCACACTCTAGTGCCATCAACGACGACCGGAAACCAGGACGCCGCGATGGGGTAGAGCGGTCGCCAGCGGTTCCCCCGACGACCACGGGTCCTCCGCCGGGGGCAGGCCCGGAGGCACTCCCTAACGGAGGGCCTACCTCCTGAGAGCACCTTGCTCCGAACACCGCGGTGGTGATGTCGGATCCCGGCCCCTCTCCTGCAGCCCCCTGCACCCTCCTCCCGAGGGGAAGGAGACTGTGTGAGTGGGGCAGTTGCTCGCTGTGGCGACCTGCACCTCCTGCGATCCATGGTTAGCGTATGCCTGCTCCTGAAAAATTAGTGGTACCCGATAATCGTTGGCGCCATCATGGCCAGTGGGACCGTCCCGGGGCTCCCAGAAAGGCTCAACTTCTGGCACCTCGTCCCCAGCTTGGGCTAAGGAGCCAGCCTTGTTCGCTCTCGTGTGGGTGTCCTCGGTCCATCATGAGGGGCACGTATTCCTCCGGCGCCGTCATCCCGAATGCCACGCTGTAATGCCCCGCATGCCACACGGTCCAGCCTGACGCGCCCACCGTGGGGTGGCAGCCGCGGCTGTCCACTGCGGTCGCTGGTCGCGCCGAGTCCTTCTTCTTCGCGGACCGGGAGCGGGGGCAGCGCCGCCGCCGGTCCGGCGCTGACAGCTTCGCTGGCATTGGAGTAGCCTTGGAGCCCGCGGGCGCGCGCAGAGCCCCCGCGCGGGGCGCCCTGGGCCTGAGATGGGAGCTGGGTGGATAAGGGGTGAGCCCCTGAGGCGGCGAAGCCCAGGAGCTCTGCCACCCGCTCCAGTAGCATGTCATGGCCGCCCTCCAGCAGCCTGCACAACAGCAGCTCTCGAGCCACTGTGAGCGCGGCCCTCGAGTTCGCCTGCTCCCTGCGGGTGTACGGTGTCGTGGTCGCGGCGTGATTGGAGGCCCTTGCTGCCGACCGTGCCTGCCGCGGTGTGAGAACTGTCGGAGCCTGTCCGCGTCACCCGGGGCCCGCAGCGCCCTGCGGACCGCGAGCTGCCTGGGGCACGGGGTCGCCCGAGGCAAGCGGCTCTGCGCGGGCGGGCCACGCCACCCACGGATCTGGGTTGCCCGCCTGGTCGCCGGACATGGTGATGATGACGCGACGGGGCGCGAAGCGGTAGAAGGTAGATTCCGGCGCACCCCTACCTGGCGCGCCAAATGTTGGATTTCGGGTTCCGGCAGACCCTTGAGGTTCGAACACTGGGGTGCGCGCGGAGATTTCGCCTCCTACCTACATGCACCCCTCCGCCTTGCTAGGATCTGAACTATGGAAAGAACAACACAAGAGACGCAGTGTTTATACTGGTTCGGGCCACCGTTGTGGTGTAATACCCTACTCCAGTGTGTGGTGTGGTGGATTGCCTCTTGGGCTGATGATGATGAACATTACAAGGAAGAACAGCCTCGCGAGGATCTGTTCTTGGCTGGGGCGATGAACTACTGGGAGGAGCTCATTCACCTTTCTCTCTCTCTCTTTCTGATCTTCTCTATCCTTCCAATCCCCTGGCTAGCTCCTTTTCTCCCTGCCCCCCAGCTCTGTGGGTGGCTGGTCCTATTTATAGAGGCCCTGGTCCTTTTCCCAAATATCGAGCGGGAAGGGAGCCAACAATGGCGGGCTAATTTGAAGGGGGACAGCTAGTATCAACTATCCTAACAAAAGTAGTCTTCGCCTGCGCAAAGCTCTGGTGATGACGCCGTCTTGGGCTCCATGGTGACCTCCGTCTCGTAGTCCTCCTGGTCTTGGTCTCGTTGCACCGAAATGGCAACCTTTGCCTGATGCCTCGGTCCTCCGCGGCTGCGCTTGCCCCCTTTGCACCAAAGAGGAAGGGAGGACGCTGCGCAGGGTGGCACCCGCCTGGCGCCCCCGGTCGTCATGGCTTGCGTCACGGGCGCCTCGTGAGGTACCCCGCCTTGATCTCTCCGCCTCCTCATGAGCCAGCTTGACGAGGCAGCGCCTGAGGAAGCTCCGCGTCGTCCGCCCCGCGAGGCTTGGCCACTCGCGAGGGTCTTGGGTTTGTGTTGGTGAAGATGGGCCGCGCTGGGCCCCCGTTTGAGCCACGCCGCAGGCCGCAGGCAGGCAAGTCTGGGAACCCCCGTTCCCAGAACACCGACAATGCCCTAGAGGCCATAATAAATTGGTTATTATATTTCCTTGTTCATGATAATCGTTTATTATACATGCTAGAATTGTATTGATAGGAAACTCAGATACATGTGTGGATACATAGACAACACCATGTCCCTAGTAAGCCTCTAGTTGACTAGCTCGTGGATCAATAGATGGTTACGGTTTCCTGACCATGGACATTGGATGTCGCTCATAATGGGATCACATCATTAGGAGAATGATGTGATGGACAAGACCCAATCCTAAGCCTAGCACAAGATCGTGTAGTTCGTATGCTAAAGCTTTTCTAATGTCAAGTATCATTTCCTTAGACCATGAGATTGTGCAACTCCCGGATACTGTAGGAGTGCTTTGGGTGTGCCAAACGTCACAACGTAACTGGGTGGCTATAAAGGTGCACTACGGGTATCTCCGAAAGTGTCTGTTGGTTTGGCACGAATCGAGACTAGGATTTGTCACTCCGTGTAACGGAGAGGTATCTCTGGGCCCACTCGGTAGGACATCATCATAATGTGCACAATGTGACCAAGGAGTTGATCACGGGGTGATGTGTTACGGAACGAGTAAAGAGACTTGCCGGTAACGAGATTGAACAAGGTATCGGGATACCGACGATCGAATCTCGGGCAAGTATCGTACCGATAGACAAAGGGAATTGTATACGGGATTGATTGAATCCTTGACATCGTGGTTCATCCGATGAGATCATCATGGAGCATGTGGGAACCAACATGGGTATTCAGATCCCGCTGTTGGTTATTGACCGGAGAGTTGTCTCGGCCATGTCTGCATGACTCCCGAGCCCGTAGGGTCTACACACTTAAGGTTTGATGATGCTAGGGTTATAGGGAATAGATGTACGTGGTTACCGAATGTTGTTCAGAGTCCCGGATGAGATCCCGGACGTCACGAGGAGTTCCGGAATGGCATTTATATATGGGAAGTCATCATAAAATCACCGAAATAATTCGGGGGGTTAGCGGTATTGTACCGGGACCACCAAAGGGGTTCCGGGGGTCCACCGGGAGGGTCCACCTACCCCGGAGGGCCCTATGGGCTGTGTGTGGAGAGGGACCAGCCCCTTAGTGGGCTGGGCGCCTCCCCCTAGGGCCCATGCGCCTAGGGTTTAGGGGGAACCCTAAAGGGGGGCGCCCCCTAGCCTTGGGGGGCAAGGCAACCCCCTGGCCGCCGCCCCCTCCTCAGATTGGATCTGAGGGGGCCGGCCCCCTCTCCCTTGCCCCTATATATATGTGGGGGGTGGGAGGGCAGCCGCACCCAAGTTCTGGCGCAGCCCTCCGCCTCTCCCAAGTCCTCCTCCTCTCCCGCGGTGCTTGGCGAAGCCCTGCAGGATTGCCACGCTCCTCCTTCACCACCATGCCGTCGTGCTGGCTGCTGGATGGAGTCTTCCCAACCTCTCCTTCTCCCTTGCTGGATCAAGGCGTGGGAGACATCACGGGCTGCACGTGTGTTGAACGCGGAGCGCCGTTGTTCGTGCTTAGATCGGAATCAACCACGATCTGAATCGCTGCGAGTACGACTCCTTCACCACGTTCTTGCAACGCTCCGCTTAGCGATCTACATGGTATGTAAATGCACCCCTTCCCTCGTTGCTAGATTACTCCATAGATTGATCTTGGTGATGCGTAGAAAATTTTAAAATTTCTGCTACGATCCCCCAACAGTATTGAGATACCGACGATCGAATCTCGGGCAAGTAACATACCGATGACAAAGGGAACAACGTATGTTGTTATGCAGTTTGACCGATAAAGATCTTCGTATAATATGTAGGAACCAATAAAAGCATCCAGGTTCCACCATTGGTTATTGACCGGAGATGAGTCTTGGTCATGTCTACATAGTTCTCGAACCCATAGGGTCCGCACGCTTAACGTTCGATGACGATCGGTATTACGAGTTTGTGTGTTTTCATGAACAAAAGGTAGTTTGGAGTCCCGGATGTGACCACAGACATGACGAGGAGTCTCAAAATGGTCGAGACATGAAGATTGATATATTGGAAGGTTATATTTGGACACCAGAAATGTTCCGGGGGTCACCGGATAAATACCGAAGTACCGAGGAGTTACCGGAACCCCCCGGGGGGTCAATGGGCCTTCATGGTCCTTAGTGGAAATAGAGGGCATCAAGGGAGCTGTGGGGCGCGCCCCCCTTAGGCCCAAACCAAATTGGTTTAGGGCTTGGGGGCGGCCCCCTCTTTCCTTCTCCCCTCCTCGTCTTTCCTTCCCCTCCTAGTTGGACTAGGAAAGGGGGAACCTACTCCTAGTAGGAGTAGGATTCCCCCCTTGGGGCGCACCCTATGAGGTCTGATGACCCAAAATTATAGGGGATCTATCATAGTCCTTTCGATAAGTAAGAGTGTCGAACCCAACGAGGAGCAGAAGGAAATGATAAGCGGTTTTCAGCAAGGTATTCTCTGCAAGCACTAAAATTGTAGGTGACAGATAGTTTTGTGATAAGATAATTTGTAACGAGCAACAACTAACAAAAGTAAATAAAGTGCAGAAAGGTGGCCCAATCCTTTTTGTAGCAAAGGACAAGCCTGGACAATTTCTTATATGAAGTAAAGCGCTCCCGAGGACACATGGGAATTATCGTTAAGCTAGTTTTCATCATGCTCATATGATTCGCGTTCGGTACTTTGATAATATGATATGTGGGTGGACCGTTGCATGGGTGCTGTCCTTACTTGGAAAAGCATCCCACTTATGATTAACTTCGATTGCAAGCATCCGCAACTACAACAAAAGTATTAAGGTAAACCTAACCATAGCATGAAACATGTGGATCCAAATCAGCCCCTTACGAAGCAACACATAAACTAGGGTTTAAGCTTCCGTCACTCTAGCAACCCATCATCTACTTATTACTCCCCAATGCCTTCCTCTAGGCCCAAATAATGGTGAAGTGTCATGTAGTCGACGTTCACATAACACCACTAGAGGAGAGACAACATACATCTCATCAAAATATCGAACGAATACCAAATTCACATGACTACTAATAGCAAGACTTCTCCCATGTCCTCAGGAACAAACGTAAATACTCACAAAGCATATTCATGTTCATAATCAGAGGGGTATTAATATGCATATAGGATCTGAACATATGATCTTCCACCAAATAAACCAACTAGCATCAACTACAAGGAGTAATCAACACTACTAGCAACCTACAGGTACCAATCCCGGACTTGGAGACAAGAATTGGATACAAGAGATGAACTAGGGTTTGAGAGGAGATGGTGCTGGTGAAGATGTTGATGGAGATTGCCCTCTCCTGATGAGAGGAGCGTTGGTGATGATGATGGCGATGATTTCCCCCTCCGGAGGGAAGTTTCCCCGGCAGAACAGCTCCGCCGGAGCCCTAGATTGGTTCCGCCAAGGTTCCGCCTCGTGGCGGCGGAGTCTCGTCCCGGAAGATGGATTATGATTTTTTTCCTCATCGAAAGACTTCATATAGCAGAAGATGGCCATCGAGGGCCACCAGGGGGCCACGAGGTAGGGGGGCACGCCCAGGGGGTAGGGTGCACCCCCACCCTCGTGGGCAGGGTGTGGCCCCCCTGGTGAACTTCTTGCGCTCAGTATTATTATATATTCTGAAAATGACTTCCGTGAAGTTTCAGGACTTTTGGAGCTGTGCAGAATAGGTCTCTAATATTTGCTCCTTTTCCAGCCCAGAATCCCAGCTGCCGGCATTCTCCCTCTTTATGTAAACCTTGTAAAATAAGAGAGAATAGGCATAAGTATTGTGACATAATGTGTAATAACAGCCCATAATGCAATAAATATCGATATAAAAGCATGATGCAAAATGGACGTATCAACTCCCCCAAGCTTAGACCTCGCTTGTCCTCAAGCGAAAGCCGAAATCGAAAAATATGTCCACATGTTTAGAGATAGAGGTGTCGATAAAAATAAAATACGGACATGAGGGCATCATGATCATTCTTAGAACAAACTTATATAATTCTTGTCATATGATCTCTTATGCTAGAGTAACAATTCAATCACAATTTCAAGTATGAATCATAAACTTCATTGAAAACTAACAAACTATAATCTCAGTCATTGGAGCAATTGCAATTTATCATAACATAGGAAAGAGTCAATATAAGAGCTTTTCAGCAAGTCCACATACTCAACTATCATATAGTCTTTCACAATTGCTAACACTCACGCAATACTTATGGGTATGGAGTTTTAATCGGACACAGAGAAAGATAGGGGCTTATAGTTTTGCCTCCCAACGTTTTACCTCAAGGGTAATGTCAACAATAATAGTTCATGAAAACTCACATCCAATTAGCCATATATACCAGGATCTTTCCAACATGTTGTGCTTGCCAAAAGATAAAATGTAAAAAGGAAGGGTGAAGATCACCATGACTCTTATGCAAGGTAGGAGATAAAAGTAAAAGATAGGCCCTTCGCAGAGGGAAGCAGAGGTTGTCATGCGCTTTTATGGTTGGATGCACAAAATCTTAATGCGAAAGAACGTCACTTTATATTGCCACTTGTGATATGGACCTTTATTATGCAGTCCGTCGCTTTTATTTCTTCCATATCACACGATCGTATAAAGCTTATTTTCTCCCACACTAATAAGTCATACATATTTAGAGAGCAATTTTTATTGCTTGCACCGATGACAACTTACTTGGAGGATCTTACTCAATCCATAGGTAGTATGGTGGACTCTCATGGCAAAACTGGTTTAAGGGTATTTGGAAGCACAAGTAGTATCTCTACTTGGTGCAAGAATTTGGCTAGCATGAGGGGGAAAGGCAAGCTCAATCATGTTGGATGATCCAGACAATATAATTTATCTCAGATGTAAGAAAACATAACCCATTACGTTGTCTTCCTTGTCCAACGTCAACTCTTTAGCATGTCATATTTTAATGAGTGCTCACAATCATAAAAGATGTCCAAGATAGTATATTTATATGTGAAGACCTCTCTTTCTTTATTACTTCCTATTAATTGCAACGATGACCAAAACTATGTTTGTCAACATTTCTCAACAACTTTTATTCATCATACTCTTTCTATGTGAGCTCGTTACTCTCCATAAAATCCATATGATCTCTTTGTTTCTTTTTATTCTTTCTCTTTTATTTTATTCACTCAAGATCATGGAAAAATAATCAAGCCCTTGACTCAACACTAATCTTTATTATATATAGCTCACGGACTCGATTACATAGAAGGACCATAAAGCAAAACTCACAACTAGATCATACTAAGAACTTTTATTCTACTAGATCAAAATATTATCAAAAGTATCGAACTAAGAAAAGCGGTAAAGATAAAAGTGATGGTGATACGATACCGGGGCACTCCCCCAAGCTCGACAGTTGCCAAGGGCAGTGCCCATACCCATGTGATTATATCTTTCTTTTTGGGGATGGTGATGTGATATTCTTGGCGATGATGCCCCTCAGGATATGATTTTCCTCCTCGAGCTTATTGACTTGCTGCTTGAGGTCCATTATTTCCTTTGGAAGCTTTCCTGTAATAGCCAAAGTTTCCCTGCACCCAAGGGTGATGCATAGCTGCGGGAGAACCAGTGACACTCCTTTTCATATTCTCATAAGAAAGAAATCTAACATTGGAAGGGATAACCAAGTTTGGAATAGCCGAGCTCTGCTGTTCCCCCATTGTGAATCCAGCTCAGAAGCGGGAAGTGACTTCTTGATCTTCCACCATGGCATCTATCCTCTTCAAATCAGCCTCCATCTCTTCCTCCGTTGCTGGCCCAAAGTGGTCAACATTGTTGTTTGTCATTGATCTCGGTGCCGGAGACACCCGGCTCTCCCCGACTGACTCTTGCGAAGACATCTTGCTCTAATCTGCAGCAGCAACAGCTCGAAACACAAACATATGATAATTGCGTGATACAGGAGTCAAAACCTTCAGGAGATTATATAATGAATTTTTACCGACCAAAATACGCAACGTGTAAGAAAACGGAGTCCGGAGAGCACACGAGGTAGGGGGCGCGCCCAGGGGGTAGGGCGAGCCCTCCACCCTCGTGGAGCCCTCGTGTCCTTCCCGGACTACTTCTTATTTTTCTATTTTTCTAAATATTCCAAAATGGAAGAAAATTGCCATTAGAACTGTTTTGGAGTCGGTTTACTTACCGTACCACATACCTATTCCTTTTCGGAGTCTGAAACGTTCCGAAAAGTGTCCCTTATGTATTCCTCCGGGGTTACGGTTTCAATAACATTGGTTTCAACATTTATAGGATTACCTGAGATATAATGTTTAATTCTTTGACCGTTCACCACCTTCGGATTTGTGCCTTCGAAGTTGTTGATTTTTATGGCACCGGAACGATAGACCTCCTCGATAACGTAAGGACCTTCCCATTTAGAGAGAAGTTTTCCTGTAAAAAATCTTAAACGAGGGTTTTATAGCAATACATAATCACCTACATTAAACTCACGCTTTTGTATTCTTTTGTCATGCCATCTTTTAACTTTTTCTTTAAATAATTTGGCATTCTCGTAGGCTTGGGTTCTCAATTCATCGAGTGAGCTAATGTCAAATAACCTCTTCTCACCGGCAAGTTTGAAATCATAATTGAGCTCTTTAATAACCCAATATGCCTTATGTTCTAGTTTGAGAGGTAAGTGACATGCTTTACCATAAACCATTTTATACAGAGAGATACCCATAGGATTTTATATGCAATTCTATAGGCCCATAATGCACCATCAAGTTTCTTGGACCAATTATTTCTAGATCTATTAACAGTCTTTTGCAAAATTAATTTGAGTTCTCTATTGCCCAATTCTACTTGACCACTAGACTGTGGGTGATAAGGAGATGCAATTCTATGATTAACATCATATTTAGCAAGCATTTTACGGAAAGAACCATGAATAAAATATGAACCACCATCAGTCATTAAATATCTAGGGACTCCAAACCTTGGAAAAATAACTTCTTTAAGCATCTTAATAGAGGTGTTATGATCATCACTACTAGTTGGAATAGTTTCTACCCACTTAGTAACGTAATCGACGGCAACTAAAATATGCCTGTATCCATTGGAGGCAGGAAAAGGTCCGATATAATCAAAGCCCCAAACATCAAACGGTTCAATAACAA
>NC_053027.1:188584035-188597438 GCF_003073215.2 Triticum urartu | reverse complement strand
GTACATAAGTATCTTAATCAGAGAAACACAAAAAAAATTCCAAGATTCAACCACTAGCTAGGAACGGTCAAGCCCGCGTTTTGACCGCATTTTGAAACGGGCATAAAAAATTCAAAAAAAATTTGGAAAACCTTCGCATTGTGTCATTATATGTGACCAAGTTTCCAGGAAAAATAATAAACTTGTAATACGGTAATTATTTTAAAAAAGTGTTCTCAGAAATGAGCTATCATGTGTGAAGATTCATGTATTTCAACCCAAACAATCAATCTTATGGCCACAATAATGGCATAGTTTGTTAAAATGATCTCATATTGTGCACAAAGGTGCATCTTGGAATTCCAAACAATGTTGCCAAAGGGAGTTTTCATTTTCTTTGCATGGAAAATTCATTTTCCATTTTTCGAGTGCCCGAAATGAGGTTTTTTGTGAAGGACCTACCATATATTTGTTGCAAAATTGTACCAAATCATTTTTATAAAATACTAGGCCATATTTAATGCACAATTGACAAAATGGTTGGGTTTAAAAAGTTTTGATCCACCTCTGGTGAAAAAGACAAATTCCCGATGATTCAGTTGGAAGCGGATCAAATTTGAACTGCAGCTGCCATGTAGTTTGCTCTTTATTTTTTCCAAAGATTATTTCCAGGTACATAAGTATCTATTTAATCAGATAAACACCAAAAAAATTCCAAGATTCAACCACTAGCTAGGAACGGTCATTCCCGCCGTTTTGACCGCATTTTGAAACGGGCATAAAAAATTAAAAAAAATCAAAAAATCGGGAAACCTTCGCATTGTGTCATTATATGTGTCCAAGTTCCTAGGAAAAATAAAAAACTTGCAATACGGCAATTATTTTAAAAAAGTGTTCTCAGAAACGAGCTATCACGTGTGGAGATCAATGGCTTTCAAGCCAAATGATCAATCTTATGGCCACATCCATGGCATAGTTTGTTCAAATGATCTCATATTGTGCACAAGGGTGCATATTGGAATGGCAAACAATGTTGCCTAAGGAAGTTTTCATTTTCTTGGACGAAAAAACCATTTTCCATTTTTCGAGTGCCCAAAAGGAGGTTTTTTTTTGTGAAGGACCTACCAAATAATTGTTGCAAAATTTGACCACATCAATTTTCTAAAATACTAGGACGTATTTAATGTACAATTGACAAGATGATTGGGTGTAAAATGTTTTTATCCACCTCTAGTGAAAAAGACAAATTTCCGCCGATTCAGCTGGAAGCGGGTCAAATTTAAACTGCAGCTGCCTCATAGTTTGCTATTTATTTTTCCAAAAATCATTTATAGTTACATAAGGACCTATTTAATCATAAATACATGGTTTGGTGGCGATACGTCGAGGTTTGGGTGGTGGCCGAGGGCCCCAACTCTAGAGCGCGTAAACTCGCATGCCCGCCGCGTGGTCACCGCGTGACCGTAATGTTGCCATGTGTTCTGGGCGGCCTAGGCATGTCTAGTGGGTTGGGCACTCCCCAGGTTGGTGCTAGGAAGAAAATTACAACATAAGATTCTCACGAGGAGACCGATCGATGCTCAAACATGAATTAGCAGCCAAGTGTTTGATTAGCGGTACGGGAAATGCACATGGCCAATGGGCGTGAGTTTTGGCTGAGGATGATCATCTACTAAGGAGAATGTCTTCACAAATTTTTAGCTCAAAAGGAGGATCCTAGGTGGTACTTGCTTTGCAAAGTACCACGCTGGACAAAAATATGAATGTTGAAGCTGGGCTCAAAATAATGAATGGATTGAGCTGAAATTTTGTGGAGGATGGTTATTTGGGCATAGGAAAGCATTGTAGAAAATTGATACCATTTGGACATGCCAAAGTAGTACTTCCTTCACAATGCTCTTCTATGGACAGAAACTTGGGAAAACTAGTGAGAGAGATTGGATGAATTAAATGAGCTCAAAATTGGTGTAGGTTAGTTACTTAGGTATGGTCATGCGCTGGTAAATTTTCAGATCATTTGGGTAAGCCTAGCTAGTACTTACTTCACAAAGCTTCTCTCGAGGTAGAAACTTTGGAAATTTCCCGAGAAAGATTTACTAGGAAAATTGAGCTGAATATTATCATGTGGCAATGATTTGGGTATGGAAGAGTGCACAAAAAGTTTGAGGGTAATAGGAGGGGTCTATATAACACTTGCTTTGCAATGTGCCAATTTGGCCATAAAATATAAATTGAACCTGGGCTCACATAGATGATTCGACTGAGCTGCAATTTGGAGGAGGGTGATAATTTGGGCATATGAAGGAACTATATAAATTTCATGTCATTTAGAGATATAAAAAAGGTACTTCCTTCACAATGCTTCTAGGTGGACAAAAACTTTGGAAATTTGCCGAGGAAGATTTGCTAGGCAAATGGAGCTGAATTTTGGTACGCGGTAATGATTTGGATAGGAAAGAGTGCCCAAAAATTTCGAGGGCAATCAAGAATATATAAATAGCACTTCCTTCATAAAGTGTTGTTGTGAACAGAATAGGAAAATGAATATTGTTGAATTAGTTTTGAACTAGGCAAGGAAGGATTTTTACATATTAGATAAAGATATGCCCCAAAGAATTTATGAGATTTTTTTGGGAATTTTGGGAATGATAGAAATATAGGTTGCTTCACAACCTAGGGCAAAAACTGCCACATGGACATGACACATAGGCAAAACTGATGAGATGGCGCCTAGTCATCATAACCCACCACAATCTACAAGGCTATGACCATCTATATTGGTCATTAACAACTAGAAATAAGGCAGCGGACTAGCACTGTTTGCTTTGTGACCATTTCGTGTAAGGAAATTACGACCTTTCTGACCAAAATGGTCGCAATGGTTTAGGGTTTGGAGCCCCCTGAACAGCTTTTGACCAATTGGTCTAAAATGGTCATAAATTTATGACCAATTCTTCGAGGGTCACTGACAGAAGGTCATAAGTTGACATATTTCTTGTAGTGTCTATTGGCAAGTTTAATTGTGACATCAATATCTTCTATCTCAGCAGGTGCAATATCATGCATAATTCTTTGTATAAGGAATAGGTATTGCACTAGCACTAGCACCCATATCACATAAGCCATGATAACAATGATCTCCTATTTTAACAGAAATAACAGGCATGCCTACCACATGTCTAGGTTTATCTTTATCACGGGGTTTAGCAATTCTAGCAGTTTCATCACAGAAATAAATAACATGCCCATCAATATTATCAGACAAGAGATCTTTAACGATAGCAATATTAGGTTCAACTTTAACTTGCTCAGGAGGTGTATATGTTTTAATATTGCTTTTACGAACCACAGTTGAAGCTTTAGCATGATCCTTTATCCTAACAGGGAAAGGTGGTTTCTCAACATAAGAAGTAGGAACAATAGGATCATTATAAGTGACAAGTCTTTTCTTCAACTTTAATAGGTGCAGCTACTTTTACTTCTATGGGAGGATGATATTTAAACCACTTCTCCTTGGGGAGATCAACATAAGTAGCAAAAGATTCATAGAAAGAAGCTACTATCTCAGAGTCAAGTCCATATTTAGTGCTAAATTTACGAAAAAACATCGGTATCCATAAAAGATTTTACGCAATCAAAACCTAGGTGTCATACCTGACTCGTTACCTTTGTCGAGGTCCCAATCTTCAGAGTTGCGTTTAATTCTTTCCAATAAATCCCATTTGAATTCAATAGTCTTCATCATAAAAGAGCCAGACAAAGAAGTATCAAGCATGGTGCGATTGGCTTATCAGAAAGCCGAGCATAAAAATTTTGAATAATCATTTCTCTTGAGAGCTCATGATTGGGGCATGAATATAACATTGATTTAAGCCTCCCCCAAGCTTGAGCGATGCTTTCTCCTTCGCGAGGCCAAAAATTATGTAATATAAATTGCGATCACGATGAACAAGATGCATAGGATAAAACTTCTGAATGAAATTCCAATTTTCAATTGTTTGTAATTCCAAGACCCCATATCGATCACATAGCCTATACCATATCGATGCATCTCCCTTCAAAGATATAAGGGAAGACTTTCTTTTTAACAACATCTCTGGGTACACCTGCAAACTTAAATAATCCACAAACTTCATCCACATATATTAGGTGCTCATCAGGATGTTTTGTTCCATCTCCTTAAAAAGGATTAGCTAGCAGTTTTTCTATCATACCCGAAGGAATTTCAAAGCAGACATTATTTTCATTTTCAGTAGGTTCAGTAGGTTGAGGAGCAACTCTTTGCTCTACTGGTCGGGGTGAAGATACCCCGAACAAGCCCCTCAGAGGATTACTTTCCATAGTAACAAGTGACAGTAAATTTCAGCACACTATATAAATTTTTCCTTACCAAATTCCACCTACCAAAGGCGCTTCACTCCCCGGCAACGGCACCAGAAAAGAGTCTTGATGACCCACAAGTATAGGGGATCTATCGTAGTCCTTTCGATAAGTAAGAGTGTCGAACCCAACGAGGAGCAGAAGGAAATGATAAGCGGTTTCCAGCAAGGTATTCTCTGCAAGTACTGAAATAAGTGGTAACAGATTAGTTTTGTGATAGGATAATTTGTAACGAGCAACAAGGTAACAAAGGTAAATAAAGTGCAGCAAGGTGGCCCAATCCTTTTTGTAGCAAAGGACAAGCCTGGACAACTCTTATATAGAGAAAAGCGCTCCCGAGGAAAACCATGGGAATATCGTCAAGCTAGTTTTCATCACGGTCATATGATTCGCGTTCGGTACTTTGATAATTTGGTATGTGGGTGGACCGGTGCTTGGGTACTGCCCTTAGTTGGACAAGCATCCCACTTATGATTAACCTCTATTGCAAGCATCCGCAACTACAACAAAAGTATTAAGGTAAACCTAACCATAGCATGAAACATATGGATCCAAATCAGCCCCTTACGAAGCAACGCATAAACTAGGGTTTAAGCTCTGTCACTCTAGCAACCCATCATCTACTTATCACTTCCCAATGCCTTCCTCTAGGCCCAAATAATAATAGTGAAGTGTCATGTAGTCGACGTTCACATAACAACACTAGAGGAGAGACAACATACATCTCATCAAAATATCAAACAAATACCAAATTCACATTACTACTAATAGCAAGACTTCTCCCATGTCCTCAGGAACAAAAGTAACTACTCACAAAGCATAAACATGTTCATAATCAGAGGGGTATTAATATGCATAAAGGATCTGAACATATGATCTTCCACCAAAGGGTTTTGAGAGGAGATGGTGCCGGTGAAGATGTTGATGGAGATTGCCCTCTCCTGATGAGAGGAGCGTTGGTGATGACGATGGTGATGATTCCCCACCCCCTCAGAAGGAAGTTTCCCCGACAGAACAGCTTCGCCAGAGCCCTAGATTGGTTCCGCCAAGGTTCCGCCTCGTGGAGGCGGAGTTTCGTCTGAGAAGAAGGCTTATGATTTTTCCCATCGAAAGACTTCATATAGCAGAAGATGGCCACCGGAGGGCCACCAGGGGGCCCACAAGGTAGGGGGCGCGCCCAAGTGGGTAGGGCGCGCCCCCCACCCTCGTGGGCAGGGTGTGGCCCCCTGGTGAATTTCTTACGCTGAGTATTTTTTATATATTCTGAAAACATCTTCCGTGAAGTTTCAGGACTTTTGGAGCTGTGCAGAATAGGTCTCTAATATTTGCTCCTTTTCCAGCCCAGAATCCCAGCTGCCGGCATTCTCCCTCTTTATGTAAACTTGTAAAATAAGTGGGAATAGGCATAAGTATTGTGACATAATGTGTAATAACGGCCCATAATGCAATAAATATCGATATAAAAGCATGATGCAAAATGGACGTATCAGACCCCCACCTTGTCCTAGTTGCCCCGCTTTATGTTCGATGACTCGATCAACGTGATCGACGTCCAGGCCCCGACACCGCACATCACCCCCTAGTTGTACGACTCTGTAGAGTTACCATCGAGTGCCGAGGGTGGAACCTCTTACATCACTCCTGATGGGACCTCTGTAGTGTAGCTATTCGTCCGTGGTCATCGAGGGTGATTTCCTCTTTAACCACTTCCGATATGGCTCTGTCGTGCAACCCCTCAAGTGTGAACCTCGAGGGTGGATCCTCTTACGTTCACCTTGATGATTACATCGAGTGGAATTCACCGGGGGTGATTCATCGGGTTTTCCCCTTGATGTTTGGACACACAGATACTTGGACTTTACAACTGTTACTTGAAAAGGCGGGTCGACCCTGAGGGGTACCCGCGAGTGATGTGGAGACGGGTTGACCTGGAGGGTGCCCGCGAGATAATTACGAGGCGTGGCCGGGCATTCCTAGCCCTTGCCGCAAGTCCTCGAGACGGGGCAACGGTGTCACATCTTTCGTGAGTCTCTGCTTGTAACCACCCATTCCTAATCCACTACGATTTGGATATTTGATCCGAGGGGCCTCTGGCCTGATAGCACTAACCATCACGTGGGCATTGTATGGGCGTTCTGCGTCATATACATCAGCCGAAGCTTATTAGACATCAGCGACTGAGCGGCGCGCGCCGGGTTGGACTGGTAAAGTTCCTGACTTTTTAAGGAGGTAGCTAGGTCTGCTCACCGGCTACCCACGCAACGCGCAGGAGTTCCCGGGGCAATGGCCCAAGACCCCTGGGGGCATAGGTTTAGTCTGACATGCTGACCTCTCTATTAAGCCTAGGTCGGGTTGCGGCGTATTGTTTGGCCGAGGCCGGGCATTACCCAGGAAAGTGTGTCCGGCTAGAGTTAATCAAGTGTGGTGGGTAAGTTGGTGCACCCCTGCAGGGAAGAAAACATCTATCGACAGCCTATCCTACGATAACGGACACTTGGAGTTGTATCCCGATCGATACAAGTAGAACTGGATACTTGAGGTGATAACTGGATAATATGGCTCTGGGATTGCTTTCTCGTAGGGAGTCGAGAAAGGATCTCTGGCCGAGGTTGATAATACTACTACTACTTTACATTATGTTGATCTGTACTCTTCTATATGCTGCAAGATGCTTGAAGATTCTTGAAGATGCTAGTCTTCGATAGGCTAGGCTTTCCCCTTCTCTTCTGGCATTCTGTAGTTTAGTCCACAGATACAGCCCATTTCCTTTGATACAGATGCATACTTAGTTGAGATCTGATGTAAGTCTTGTGAGTACTTTGGATGAGTACTCACGGTTGCTTTGCTACCTCTTTTTCCCCTATACCCGATTGTTGCGACCAGATGACGGATCCCAGGAGCCAGACGACACCACTGATGACTACTACTACCCCGAGGGTGCCTACTACTACATGATGGCTGCTGACGACCTTGAGTAGTTAGGAGGCTCCCAGGCAGGAGGCCTTGCCTTTTCGATCGTTGTTGCTTTTGTGCTAGCGTTCTTAAGGCATACTTGTTTAACTTATGTGTGTACTCAGATATTGTTGCTTTCGCTGACTCTTGTGTACTCGAGCTTATGTATTCGAGACCTCGAGGCCCCTGGCTTGTAATACAAAGCTTGTATTATTTTAATTTGCGTCTAGAGTTGTGTTGTCATATCATCCCGTGAGTCCTTGATCTTGATCGTACACATTTGCGTGTATGATTAGTGTACGATTGAATCGAGGGCGTCACACCCGACGTGACACACCACAACGCCCTTCCATCTCTTTATTCCTTGCCAGCGTCATGTCTTGTCTCATGCCCCTCAGGTTATCGCGATGATGGCCCTATGCCTAGCCCTGCACCGGACTACTCTTATAGCCTGGTCGGGCATTTACAGCATGGTCGATGGAGTGTGCCGCAAGGCCAGCTCCTCTGGCCGACGCATGTCCTGCCAGCTCGGGGAAGCAGCCCCCGGGTGCGTCATGGCTGACGTCCTGGCTCTCCTCGGGGATCTTCTGTGGTAGATCTTCCTTCGCCCCACACCTGTATTATAATCTCTTCGAGTTCATCTTTTTATCGTGCCACTGTGATTTATATTTTAAGATATTATTGAGTGAATTTAGGGCCGAGCGGGCGCGTATGTACAACATATTGGCCATACCCCATGTTTTAATGTTCCGTCAGTTGCCCCCGGGCCCGTGCGCGACGTTCTTTGATTGTGGTCAAAGGAGAGGGCGTGCATTCGAATCTCGATGAGGGTGGGCCTAGTAAGAAGTAATAGGTACATTCACATTTATGCCACTAAGGTGTCAAAAAACATTTATGCCACTAATTTGCGCCCACTCTTAGATTTACCCCTAACTTTATGATGTCCTCAAATTTTCCCCCAACAAGCATTTTAGCTCAGGACCCTTCCAGCTGGTCAAACTTGTTTGACCAAAACTTTAAAAAATCATAACAAATTCATATGAACTCAGAAGAATGCAAATAAGATATCAAAATGTTCTCAGTTCATATGAACTTTAAATAGTTTTTTAATGTTATGAAAATTTTGATATCTTATTTTCAATTCTTCTAAGTTCATACGAATTTGTATGAATTTTCAAAGTTTTGGTCAAACAACTTGTACTAGATGGAAGGGCATTCTTACAACCTAAAATGCTTTTTAGCAGCAAATTTGATCACATCAAAAAGTTATGGGTAAATTTGAGTAGTGGATTCGAGTTAGGGGAACAAATGTGAAGGTCCCAAAGTAGTAATTGCGTCCACCTTGGGAACCGGCGACGCCGTGCATCCAGTGGGAAAGGGAAGTGGTTTTCGTGTGAACATGGGACCGCGATTTCCCATACTCACCGCAGGGTGGTAACTTCTTTCTCCGCGCGCCATGCGGTCTCATCCATTAACCTCTCCTTCCATTCGATTTATGGCGGAAGTTTTCTTTCTCTCTCTTCTACCTCTTCTTCCAGTTTCTTTCTATAGTGCCCCTTCCCCGCTGCTCCATCCTACTGTCATCTACCACCGTCATTTTCGCCATGTGTTTCAAGAGAGGTGCGAGCAAGAGGACATACGATGCCTCCCCGACGCCTGCCCAAAATATTGGCAGGGCAAAACACCCGTACATCGACGACCATCGCAAAGGAGATGGCCTTGATGGTACACGAGGGCGCAAGTTCGCCTCCGAAGGCGAAGGTGGAAAATCCGCCCATCCTTCCTACTTCGATTCTGAGGATAGCAACCCAACTTCGGGCATGTGTCCTAGCCTACAGCGTTCCCGTGGAGTGTCCTCTACTTCCCTCTACCGTGGCTCACCCTGGCGAGGACTTTCTGGCAATCTTGCAAGAGGAGTCCATTATTTTTTCCAGTTTTGTGCTCGTGGGGTTTGTCCCCCCATTTGCCAGGTTCTTTTTGGATATTGTTGATGCTACCGCATTAACCTAATTCATTTGACACCCAATTCCATCATCCATTTGTCTATTTTCTCTCATTTCTGTGAGATGTTTGTCGGGGTTATGCCTGCAGTGGCCCTATGGCACCACTATTTCATTTTTTACCCTACCCCATCGGACCCTCAGATTCATGTGAGTTGTTACTTCCGCTTGTGGGATCACCACAAGGCAGAGTACCCGTCGTATTAGTTTCGTTCCAAATGGAACAATTGGGAAAAGTCCTGGTGTTACATCCAGGTAGATGGTGAGATCTACCTGGGTCCCTACTATGAAGGCGGTCCTCGGGACGACTGGCAAAACCCCTCCCATGAAGACTAGAGATGTGACCCATTTGCGAGCGGGTGCGCTTCCTGCGCTCCAGGGGGCTGACGACTGCCATGGTGGTCACTGATTTTGTCAGGCACCACTTGCCTCCTCTGAAGAAGCGGAACCAGGCCGCCTGGACGTATACGGATGTGAATGACATTGGTCAGACCCATGTCGGCCCAAATAGAGTCCTTAGCAACGTAGTCATGCTCAAGGTGGTGAATAAGATCCTTGTGGAAGACTATGACTTCTTGGCCCCTCCAGATTAGAAAGTTTTGAAAAAGTTAGAGTATGAAACAATTTCTTGGCTTGTCGTAGGGGTTGTGCATGATTTAAATACTTTGTGTGTTGAAGATGGAGCATAGCCAGACTATATGATTTTGTAGGGATAACTTTCTTTGGCCATGTTATTTTGAGAAGACATAATTGCTTTGTTAGTATGCTTGAAGTATTATTATTTTTATGTCAATATAAACTTTTGTCTTGAATCTTTCTAATCTGAATATTCATACCACAATTAAGAAGATTTACATTGAAATTATGCCAAGTAGCACTCCTCATCAAAAATTCTCTTTTTATCATTTACCTACTCGAGGACGAGCAGGAATTAAGCTTGGGGATGCCTGATACGTCTCCAATGTATCTATAATTTTTGATTGTTCCATACTATATTATATCCTATCTTGGACATTATTGGGCTTTATTCTTCACTTTTATATTATTTTTGGGACTAACCTATTAACCGGAGGTCCAGCCCAGAAGTTGGAATACAGTAGGTTTAACACCAATATAAGTAAAGAATTAAGTTCATTACAGTACCTTGAAGTGGTCTTTCGTTTTCTTTCGCTGACGGAGCTCACGATTTTTCTATTTTGAGTTTTGTGTTGTGAAGTTTTCAAGTTTTGGGTGAATTCTTTTGATGGATCATGGAACAAGGAGTGGCAAGAGCCTAAGCTTGGGGATGCCCATGGCACCCCCAAGATAATCCAAGGACACCAAAAAGTCAAAGCTTGGGGAAGCCCTGGAAGGCATCCCCTCTTTCGTCCACTTCCATCGGTAATTTACTTGGAGCTATATTTTTATTCACCGACATGATATGTGTTTTGCTTGGAGCGTCTTGTATTATTTGTGTCTTTGTGTCTTAGTATGCCACAATCATCCTTGCTGTACACACCTTTTTAGAGAGCCATACATGAATTAAAATTTGATAGAATACTCTATGTGCTTCACTTATATCTTTTGAGATAAGTAATTTTGCTCTATGTGCTTCACTTATATCTTTTGAGCTAAGTAGTTTTGCTCTATGTGTTTCACTTATATCTTTTGAGCTAAGTAATTTTGCTCTATGTGCTTCACTTATATCTTTTGAGCATTATAATTTTGCTCTATGTGCCTCACTTAGATCTTTTAGAGCACGGTGGTCGATTTGTTTTAAAGAAACTATTGATCTCTCATGCTTCACTTAAATTATTTTGAGAGTCTCTTAATAGCATGGTAATTTGCTTAATAATAATATGCTTGGTATTCAAGATTTGTGAAACTTTCTTTTGAGTGTGCTGAATACTAAGAAAAGATTGAAGCATGATAATTGTTCTGAGATATGGAGGTGATAATATTAAAGTCATGATAGTTGAGTAGTTGTGAATTTAAAGAATACTTGTGTTAAGGTTTGTGATTCCCGTAGCATGCACGTATGGTGAACCGTTATGTAACGAAGTCGGAGCATGATTTGTTTATTGATTGTCTTCCTTATGAGTGGCGGTCGGGGATGAGCGATGGTCTTTTCCTACCAATCTATCCCCCTAGGAGCATGCGTGTAATACTTTGCTTTGATAACTTATAGATTTTTGCAATAAGTATATGAGTTCTTTATGACTAATGTTGAGTCCATGGATCATACGCACTCTCACCCTTCCACCTTTGCTAGCCTCTCTAATACCGCGCACCTTTCGCCGGTATCATACACCTACCATATACCTTCCTCAAAACAGCCACCATACCTACCTATTATGGCATTTCCATAGCCATTCCGAGATATATTGCCATGCAACTTTCCACCATCTAGTTCATCATGACACATTCATCATTGTCATATTGCTTAGCATGATCATGTAGTTGACATAAGTATTTGTGGCAAAGCCACCGTTCATAATTTCTTCATACTTGTCACTCTTGATTCATTGCATATCCCGGTACACCGCCGGAGGCATCCATATAGAGTCATACTTTGTTTTAGAATCGAGTTGTAATCATTGAGTTGTAAATAAATAAAAGTGTGATGATCATCATTCAATAGAGCATTGTCCCAATAAAAAAAGAGAAAGGCCAAAGAAAAAAAGAAGGCCCAAAAAAGAAAATAAATAAAAAGGGGCAATGCTACTATCCTTTTTTCCACACTTGTGCTTCAAAGTAGCACCATGATATAGCGAGTCTCATATATTGTGCTTCAAAGTAGCACCATGTTCTTCATATAGAGAGTCTCATATGTTGTCACTTTCATATACTAGTGGGAATTTTACATTATAGAACTTGGCTTGTATATTCCAATGATGGGCTTCCTCAAATTGCCCTAGGTCTTCATGAGCAAGCAAGTTGGATGCACACCCACTAGTTTCTTTTGTTGAGCTTTCATACATTTATAGCTCTAGTGCATCCGTTGCATGGCAATCCCTACTCACTCACATTGATATCTATTGATGGGCATCTCCATAGCCCGTTGATACGCCTAGTTGATGTGAGACTATCTTCCCTCCTTTTTGTCTTCTCCACAACCACCATTCTATTCCACCTATAGTGCTATATCCATGGCTCACGCTCATGTATTGCGTGAAGATTGAAAAAGTTTTGAAAAAGTTAGAGTATGAAACAATTGCTTGGCTTGTCATCGGGGTTGTGCATGATTTAAATACTTTGTGTGGTGAAGATGGAGCATAGCCAGACTATATGATTTTGTAGGGATAACTTTCTTTGGCCATGTTATTTTGAGAAGACATAATTGCTTTGTTAGTATGCTTGAAGTATTATTATTTTTGTGTCAATATAAACTTTTGTCTTGAACCTTTCTAATCTGAATATTCATACCACAATTAAGAAGATTTGCAATGCAATTATGCCATGTAGCACTCTGCATCAAAAATTCTCTTTTTATCATTTACCTACTGGAGGACGAGTAGGAATTAAGCTTGGGGATGCCTGATACGTCTCCAATGTATCTATATTTTTTGATTGCTCCATGCTATATTATCTACTGTTTTGGACTATATTGGGCTTTATTTTCCACTTTTATATTATTTTTGGGACTAACCTATTAACCGGAGGCCCAGCCCAGAATTGCTGTTTTTGCCTATTTCAGTGTTTCGGAGAAACAGAATATCAAACGGAATAAAATCTTCGGGAACGTGATTTTCTCACCAAACGTGATCCAAGAGACTTGGACCCTACTCCAGGGGATCAAAGAGGAGGTCACGAGGGTGGGGGGCGCCCCCCCTAGGGCGCGCCCATGCCTCATGGGCCCCTCGGTGCTCCACCGACGTACTTCTTCCTCCTATATATAAACACGTACCCCCAAACAATCAGAATAGGAGCCAAAAACCTAATTCCACCGCCGCAACTTTCTGTATCCACGGGATCCCATCTTGGGGTCTGTTCTGGAGCTCCGCCGGAAGAGGGCATTCACCACGGAGGGCATCTAGATCATCCTAGCCCCTCCGATGAAGTGTGAGTAGTTTACCTTAGACTTTCGGGTCCATAGTTAGTAGGTCATGGCTT
>NC_053027.1:188534403-188583035 GCF_003073215.2 Triticum urartu | reverse complement strand
GAATTCTTTGTTGTGCTTTTGAAGTATATATAAAAATGATGTATATAGAATGTAATTCCAATTGAAAATGGATCCCGCCCGGAAGAAAATAGAATACAAACGGGATTCGAATTGAGTTGGCACGGTAAACGTGCACTCTGCAAAATTTGAACAAAGCGGGGAAAGTCGCAGTAACCGCCCAAAACCAAAATCTGCGAGATGGAAATCACTACTGCCTATCCCTGCCACGCAAAGCCTATATGCTGGATTTCTATAGGTTTCGATAGGGGTAGGTTTGCAATTTCACCCAAACGTGACGTAAACGCCTCTCACCCGGATTCATACACGGTGGGCGCCAAAACACAGTGTGTCCTCGGCCGAAATCGACTCCCTCCCCGATTCATATTCATACACGGTGGGCGCCAAAAACAAACTCTCGTCGGCAAATATTCGGTGTATGCGAGATTACCGTCCTATCCCCAACGGGGGCTAAGTTTGTAAATTTCCTCGCATTTGAGACAAGCGCGCCCCGAATACATGGTTCCCCCCTTCCTATCTACCTCCCTTTTCCCCATCCGTACTCCATGGGCGCCAAAACACCCTCTCCACCCACCCTCCTCCATCCGCCGCCATCTGCCACCCCAACCACCTCCGTCCTCCTACACCATGCCGGAGCTGATACCCCGACGCCGCCGTCCATTACAAGAGATCGACCTCTCTCATCCACGGCTTCGGATAGGGATCACTAGTGCAGAACCGGGCAATAGCACCGGTTCGTAAGGCCCTTTAGTGCCGGTTTAGGAACCGGCACTAAAGTTTCCGCACTAAAGCCCCCCCCTTTAGTACCGGTTCAGCACGAACCGGTGCTAAAGGGGATCCACGTGGCATGAGCCAGCTCCGGGGGCCGGGAGCCCTTTAGTACCGGTTGGTAACACCAACCGGTACTAAATGGTTGTGGGGTTTTTGGTTTTATGATTTCTTTTTCATTTAATTTTGTGTTTTCCATTTTAATTATTTTTCGTTTGCTGGTATTTTACGGTACTACACATTGTACACGTTATGCATATATATATATATATAGAATTTCTAGTAGAACCAATCATATATATATATCATCAATGTCTCACAAACCACCATATTAATTTACACATACACACATGTATAGCTATATACAATTTCTCCTACATATGCATGTTGCCTTCGGAGCCAGTGGCATTAGCCTAATTGGTGCCTTCGGAGCACGATGACAATTGGAAGTGGTTCATGGGGCGGTAGCGGGTAATAGTATTCTCCCTTTGGATTTATGACCTGGTCGAGCAAAAATCCCGCTATTTCCTCTTGAAGTGCTTCTACGCGCTCCGTTGGTAGGAGCTTGTCCCGCACCTCTTTGAACTGTTAAGAAGGAGATCAATATGCATGTGTATTAGTTGTGTGACTAGATATCGATAATGGTGTAAAAATTGCGAATAGTGTTCTGACAAGCGTACCCATTCCTGTCTTTGAGATCTGCTCCTTTCGGACGCCATCGATGTTCTCGCAAACGCTGAATGCACACAGATCAGTCCCCTGCGCCTGCTTCAGGGCCTTTATTACGAGAATGGAATTTAATTTGATCAGATAATAATTAATCAAGCATGATAATTAAAGAGATGGCAGCTAGCTAGCTAGCTAGTACTACTTAATTACTTACCTTGGATCGAAACCATTTCAGCTTTGGTTTCCATTCGCCTTCCGTGACGCTGATGAACCTTGCCCAAGCCCTGCCCACCGACAAAGAAAATGAATAAAGGGGTTATTAAATAGTTCATATCATGAAATTAATGACGAACTAAATAGGACGAGATATATAGTTAATAATGATTGAAATTACCTGTTGACTATCCCAAACAAGATGTTATAGTCACTATTTGCTTTGAGTAGCGAGTCCAGTATTTCAACTGTTCCGGTGTCAACTTTAATGATACACAAGATCTAGTGAAATCTGCATGCACACACGTTTGCATGTCTTAATTAAGCGGGCATATGTAAGCAAAAACATGTAGCTAGCTAGTAGGCAAAAACAGAGAATTTGTAGTACAAGAAAGTGTGACTCACTGGAAGTTGTAAGGAAGTACTATATCGTCATTGTATTTGAGGCGCTTCAAGAACTCTAGCATGCTGTCCTCTACCTCTTTTTCTTGATGCTTATTCATTTTCCATGTGTATTCATTAACGGTGTTTGGGTCAATGAACCCAATGCCATAGCGTCCACCTTTTCTCATTTCATACATCTTCATCCTGCATAATACCACAGAAAAGAATATAGTGAGGATAATTACAGGTAATGATTGATCAAAAGGATCACTACAGCTAGCTTGAGACTTAAATTACAGAAAGAAATCACTTACATACAATACCAACTGACGATAGATTTGTCGAGTGCGTCTTGATTGTATAACTGAAACAGTTCAGGATACTCAACGGCCACAACTTTCTCATGGTAGTAATCATCCTTCTTGACATTCACCATGAGGGACTCTCGATTGGATCTCTAGGTAATGTCCATGTACCATTGATGCAATTCATACATTCTCGTTGGGAGCTTGTTGACATCTTCTGGCTCGACCAAAGGTTGGCCCCAGACATATTTCCGTTTTATTTCCTCCTTTGTAATCCCAGGCATGTCCTCGATCTCGAGGAGTTGTCCAACAGTGATCTTGAGTTCTTCAGCCTGCATTATATGCTCCTGGGTTATTACCACATCGCCCACCTCGGGAACGTAAACTGTTTGGCCACAATAATATTGGGCGCGCGTACTGTCATGTGTTGTTGGCGGCACAACAAGCGGGGGGGTCGATTGCGCCGCCTGTTTTCCCAGCTGGGCAACGGTTTTCCTGCATTTTTTGACAGCTGCTTGTTGTTTGCTCGAGCTCGAGCTTGCCTCCTTCTATAGACGTCGTCGATGTAACTTCCTGATGTGGCGCTCATAGTCTGAGTCAACAGGCTTAGGAGATGGTGGTTGAGCCATACGAATGAAGTGGTCAACTACTTCCACAGGCACTTTCTCCCTTGGCGGCGGTGGCGGTTTCGGTCCAAAATGGGCGTCGACTTCTGCCTGCACTATGGCATTGGTTTGCTCCTCGGTCCTGTCGTAAGCCCTCACAGGAAGAGGAGTAGTGAGGTTTGGACCATATTTATATCGCTTGCCTCCGCCTGTACTTCCTGTACTATGACCTCGACTCGTACCGCTACGCATCATAGCTGCAGGGTGTCTCTTCTGTGACTGCTGAGGCGGCGGAGACGGCTGACGGGGCTGAGTTGGACGAGGAGGAGTGGCCTGAAGCTGTGCCGGACTTGCAGTGGCCTGAGGCTATGCCGGACATGGAGGAGGAGTGGACGTCTGACGCTGTGTCGGACTTGGAGGAGGAGTGGCCTGACACTTTGCCAGACTTGGAGGAGGAGGAGTGGCCTCACGCGTTGGTGGACTTGGAGGAGCGGGAGTCTGCTGACTCGGTGGCGGACTTCGATGAGGAGTCGGGTGACGCGGCGTCGGTGGCCTTCGAAAGATGATGCAATCCTTTCTCCATAGGATGACACGATGTATGGCCTCTCCCAATGTGTGCTCATCGTCACCTCCAGGAATGTCAAGCTGTAGCTCCGAATATGGGTCCACCACCTCATCAACCAAGACACGAGCATAGCCCGCTGGAATCGGGTTGCAATGGAAGGTTGCCTCGGGGGAATTTGAAAAAGCAACGGCGTCCGCCACCTTCATGGATATGTTCTTCATTTTGAAGTGTAGCTCACAGTTAGTGTTCTCCGTGATGTCATCCACGGGGTATCTATCCAGCACTAATGTGTCGCCCGGGGTGGAACCCACGCTGCTTCTCGGCATGGATGGGGCGGTGGTATCCAATGCTGGATCATCCGCTAGCTGCTGCAGATGCTGAGACCCCCTTTGCTGGCTAAGTGAGTCGATCTGCTCCTGCTGCCGCTGGAATGTAGCTGCCAATTCTGCTTGACTTGCTTCTAGGCCTCGAAGGCGTTCATAGTCCCGCTTCCTCTGCTCCTCCTCCATCTTCCTCTTCTTCTCCTCTGCAATCTTCTTTCTCGCACGGGTTCTGTAGTCGGCGTTCCAGTCCGAAAACCCCTCATACCACGGAAGAGTGCCATTGCCTCGTGTGCTTCCCGGGTGTTCAGGATTTCCCAAGGCACGCGTAAGCTCGTCGTTCTCTCTGTTGGGCTGAAACACCCCCGATCGAGCCTCTTCTATTGCAACAAGTAGCGCATCGCCGGCTCCGTTCAGACATGCCTTCATCGAAACATTGCCTGTCTTCGGGTCCAACTCCCCCCCATGCGCATAGAACCAAGTCCTGCACCTGGGGGGCCAGCTCTTAGTAACCGGAGTGACACCTGCATCCTCCATCTCTTTCTCAGACTTATCCCACTTAGGCATTGCCACCGCGTAGCCACCTGGCCCCAGCTTATGGAACTTATCCTTTTTTTCGGCATTCTTCTTGTTTATTCTCGACCGTTCCTTAGCTAATTCTGAATCCTTGAATTTCACGAAATCGTCCCAATGAGCACTTTGATTCTCTAGTATCCCCTCGAATACTGGAGTCTTCCTTCCTCCCTTGACGTACTTCTCCCACGTCATTCTCTTGTGGTTCTTGAATGCAACCGCCATCTTCCCAAAAGCAGCGTCCTTGAATTTCCGCACATCTGCTTCTGTGAAATTATCTGGTAGGGTGAAATGTTCCATGAGAGTATCCCAAAGCAGATTTTTTTGATTCTCGTCGACAAAAGTAACATCTGGACGTGGATTTGCTGGCTTTCTCCATTCTTGAAGGGAGATTGGGAGTTGGTCCTTCACAAGAACTCCGCACTGACGAATGAACTTGTCCGCAATCTTCTTAGGCGCTAATGGTTCGCCATTAGGTTTGAATGCCTCGATATTGTACTTTACGCCCTCCTTCAACTTTTTGTTCGGGCCTCGTTTTGTCCTTTTGCCTGAAGATTTGCTCGATCAGGATGGCTGAAAGAAGAAAGATCGATTCGTTAATATATCTTCAACTCATTTAAAACATGCGATGATCACCAGATTCCTGCTTATATAAATATATATACCTCGCCGGTGTTTGTTGTTTCAGGATCAACATGTTCTTCGTCGTAGTTCATGACTTCATCTTCTCGTTCGTCGCGATCGAATATCATATCACCCTCTCCGGTGTTGTTTAGAAATTCGGAGCCATCAAAATCTTCTTCATTCTGATCATCATCTGGCCCGCGTATGATATCGAACATGGTCTGTTCTCTCTCTCTGTCGGTATTGTCCGCCATAGCTTTTATTTAACTATGCCAAAAGAAATATAAAACAATTTAGTATAATCTCGAATAATAGATATAATCTCAAATACATCGTCTCGAATAATAGATATAATATTGAATACATCACTAGCTAGCTAGCTAGCAAGCTAATAAAGATCGAATACTACAGAGTAATCTAGGCCACTCGCGGTTCCTGAGGTGCGGGCGGTGGACACCCAAAGAGAAGGAACTATCACTGGATCATAGCTCGGGTGATCTCCCCAAAGAACCTGCCAGGTATTTGAGAACCTGACATCCATAGCAGCCATGTAGCGATGGACGTGCTCGTCCTCCTCCCTGACACGGCGATGTACCACCTCCGGCGGGGCCGGCTCCCTCCGCACCGAAAGTGGCCCACGTGAATGCCACCAAAGGAGATGAGGGTCGACGACGGGACCCGGGGCCAGGTTCCTCACCAAGCGTCGCGCCCCTGAAGGTAGCACCTCCCAGTGCCAGCCCGGCGGAGCCCAGTCCCGGACATGGGTTCTCTAAAGCAGGACGTCGTCGCGGACGTGTCGACGGCGAGGATGCGGGCCGGGCATCGTCGACAACAAAATACTATATACCGCAAAAGTAAAGTAACATTTTTTAAATGATGGATTGTGATGATTTCATATATGCAAATTCTAAATTTTATAACTAAAAATATAAGAAACTAAAAAAACATCGATCATCGTCTAACAATTTGAAATTAATCTAATTCATCTAGCTAGCTAAAACTAACATTTCCAAAATTTCTAACATTTCTATATAACTAACATTTGTATAACATTTGACATTATATATATTATAACTAACATTTCTACATACTATTTGACATTAATCTAATCTAATTAATGAATTCATCTAAAACTTTGTATGAAAAACAGAAAAACAGAAAAAACTAAAAGCTAAAAACAGAAAAATTGTGCGTGTGTGCGCGTCTAGTGTGTGTGTAGTGTGTGTGTGTGTGTGTGTGTGCATGTAGTGTGTGTTTGCGCGCGCGCGTGTGTGTGCGCTACGGTCGGCGCCGGCGCCGGCGCCGGTGTGCGCTATGATCGATTGGAGGGAGGAGAGAGGCCGGGGGAGGGGCTCACAGCGCGCGCGGGCAAGGTCGAGGCGACGGCGACGGCGAGGCAAGGTCGATCCAAAGGCGACGGCGACGGCGAAGCGAGGGGATCGGCAACCGGAACGGCGACGGGGGTGCCGCGGAGTCGACGGGGACGACGCGACGAGGATGGGGGCGTCGCGGAGTCGACGGGGACGGCGCGACGGGGGCGGCGACAGCGCGGGACGGGGCGGCGGCAGAGAGAAGTGGGAGATGAGAAACTGAAAATTTTCGAAGTGTTTCTTATATAGGGGACACCTTTAGTACCGGTTGGAGCCACCAACCGGTACTAAAGGCCCGTTTTGGCCAGGCCAAGCGGGGGGAAGCACCCCCTTTAGTACCGGTTCCTGGCTCCAACCGGTACTAAAGGCCCCCCCTTTAGTACCGGTTGGTTCCACGACCCGGTACTAAAGGGGGTGCGCTGCCAGGCGAGGGGCGCAGAAGTTTAGTCCCACCTCGCTAGCCGAAGGACGCTCACACCTGCTTATAAGCCCCGCCGCCGCTGCTGTGTCGAGCTCCTCTCTAAAGCAGGCCTTCTGGGCCTACCTCTGCTATACTCTGCCCTGTGGGGCCTATTAGTCTTGCGGGCCTGCATCCTGGCCCAACAACAGGTTGGGTTTCTAGTCGTATGCAGGCCGCTGTGGCCCGGTAGGTGGGCTTTTTTCATTTAGTTTTTTCTTTTCTGCTTTATTTATTTTGTTTTATTTATTTTTAGTTGTTTTTTGCTGTATTTAGAGTTTCTTTGTGAATATTTTTGATAGTTTTTAGAAACTTTCAGTTAGTGCCGGTAGTTTTTAAATTTGAATAGTTTAAATTTTGAATTATTTGAAATTTGTGTGAATCACTAGTTTGTGAATAACTTAACTTTAAAAATACATTTTCCAGTGATTCTTTTTTCTTATGTTTAATATTAGTGTGTTTTATCATTATATTCAACTTGGTAATGCTTAAGTTATTTAAAAATGAAATGCCTTTGTAACGGATGAGTTTTCGTCCGAAACCCTGATACTTCGAAACAGATTGTCCATCTTGTACACGAAGTGCATCCAGTTTTTGCGGTAACCCTCTCTACTTTTTTGCACATGCTATGTGGGTGAAATTATGATACCATGCCAACTTTCATCCTTTTCTGAGTTCATTTGAAATGCTTTTCAATTTCAGGGTCATTTAGCTGAAAAAATCAATAAATGCATGAAAGAATTTGCTTGCACATAAAATTTCCTGGCGTTTCAAATGCCAAAACACATAACTAGCTACCCTAACTATTACAGAGATTCCCTCCTGGGTGTGAAACACAGAAGAAAGTGATGATAGTTAAGCCGATCACATCCCAGATCTTTGGGTGTGAAACTTTTTCTTCATGTGTGTCCCTTTGCGTCGTAGCCATGGAAAATCTTCATCATTTAACGGGATGCTCGGGTCAATATTCACTGTGAATGGAGCAATTTCATCAAACTTTTCATAATCTTCTGACTTGTCTGTCTTGTCATCCACTCCCATGATGTTTCTCTTCCCAGAAAGAACTATGTGCCGCTTTGACTCATCGTACGATGCATTCGCTTCCTTATCTTTTCTTTTTCTTGGCTTGGTAGACATGTCCTTCACATAGAAAACCTGTGCCACATCATTGGCTAGGACGAATGGTTCGTCTGCATACGCAAGATTGTTGAGATCCACTTTGTCATTCCGTACTGCGGGTCTTCCGTTACCCCGCCTCGTGTCACGAACAGCAACGCCTTTAGGTCAAATTCTTCCCCCATGTGCTCATCCCACGCACGTACACCTGTTCCATTCCACAGTTGTAAGAGTTCTTCAACTAATGGCCTTAGGTACACATCAATGTCTTTGTCGGGTTGCTTAGGGCCTTGGATGAGCACTGGCATCATAATGAACTTCCGCTTCATGCACAACCAAGGAGGAAGGTTATACAAACATAGAGTCACAGGCCAGGTGCTATGGTTGCTGCTCTGCTCCCCAAAAGGATTAATGCCATCTGCGCTTAGACCAAACCATATGCTCCTTGCATCATCTGCAAACTCCTTCCCGTACTTTCTTTCGATTTTTCTCCACTGCGACCCGTCAGCGGGTACTCTCAACTTTCCGTCTTTCTTACGGTCTTCTCTGTGCCATCGCATCACCTTGGCATGCTCTTTGTTTTGGAACAAACGTTTCAACTGTGGTATTATAGGAGCATACCACATCACCTTGGCAGGAATCTTCTTCCTGGGGCGCCGGCCCTCGACATCACCAGGGTCATCGCGGCAGATCTTATAGCGCAATGCACCACATACCGGGCAAGCGTTCAAATCCTCGTACTCACCGCGGTAGAGGATGCAATCATTAGGGCATGCACGTATCTTCTGCATCTCTAACCCTAGAGGGCAGACAACCTTCTTTGCTTCGTACGTACTCTCGGGCAATTCGTTGTCCTTTGGAAGCATATCCTTTATCATTTCCAGCAACTTTCCAAATCCCTTGTCAGATACACCATTCTCTGCCTTCCATTGCAGCAATTCCAGTGTGGTGCCCAGCTTTTTCTTGTCACCTACGCAATTCGGGTACAACAATATTTTGTGATCCTCTAACATGTGCTGCAACTTCTTCTTCTCCAAATCACTTGCGCAGTTTCTCTTTGCATCGGCAATGGCCCGACCTAGATCATCAACGGGCTCATCTGATGCCTCTTCTTCAGCTTCTTCCCGCATTGCCGGCTCAGCTTCTTCCCGCATTACCGGCTCAGCTTCTTCCCCCATTGTTGTATCATCGTATTCAGGGAACCGATGGCCAGGATAGCTGTCGTCGTCCTCTTCTTCTTCATTGTCTTCCATCATAACCCCTCTTTCTCCGTGCTTGGTCCAAACATTATAATGGGGCATGAAACCGGTCTTAAACAGGTGGACGTGAATGGTTCTTGACGTAGAGTAATTGTGACCATTCTTACAGCGAGCACATGGACAAGGCATAAAACCATCCGCCCGCTTGTTTGCCTCAGCCGCAAGCAGAAAAGTACGCACGCCCTCGACGAACTGGGGAGAGCATCGGTCATCGTACATCCATTGCCGGCTCATCTTCATTCACTAGTAGAAAAAGGGTCAAACGTGAAGCACATTAGTGCCAGTTTGTATTTGAGCCGGTACTAATGGTACCATTAGTGCCGGTTCGAACGGATTTGCATTAATGCCGGTTCGTGTTGAACCTTTAGTACCGGTTCGTGGCACGAACCGGTACTAAAGGGGTGGTGGCAGGCTGGCGTTAGGCCGGGGCCCCAGGATCACCTTTAGTACCAGTTCGTGCCATGAACCGGTACTAAAGGGGTCTGACCTATAGTACCGGTTGGAGACACAAACCGGGACTATAGGGCAATTTTCAAACTTGAAAAAATCATAACTAAATCGTGCCATGAACCAGTTTTCCGTTTCGACAATTTTTTAAAATCACAAAATTCCAAAGGGAAAATAGAGTTTTTGGGCGTTTTAGACGTTTTTTTGGACGTTTTTAGCGTTTAGTGCTAGGGTTTAGATTTCAGCGTTTAGGGTTAGGTTTTATGGTCTAAACCCTTAGTTTTTACTGTTTAGCATAGAGTTTCCGACGTTTTAAGTCCCGGGTTTAGGGTTTAGGACAATTTTTGAAATGACAAATTGTAAAAGGAAAAAAAGATATGCTCTAATTTATGTTTTTTTCAATTTTGGTTAAATCTTGTCAAACCGGTCAAACAACTGATTCAAGAAATATAGAGTGTTACTAAATAATTACACAATAATATTAGTGTTACTAAATAAGTATCTCAGTTTTTTTGAATTTTGTTCAAATCTGGTCAAACTATGTTCAAATTGTGGTCAAACTATGGTCAAACTACTTATTCAAGAAATATTAGTGTTACTACATAATTATTCAAGAATATTAGTGTTACTAAATAATTATTTCAATTTTTTGAATTTTGGTCAAACTATGGTCAAACTATGGTCAAACTATGGTCAAACTTATTCAAGAAATATTAGCGTTACTAAATAATTACTGTTTTTTTAGAATAATAGTTTCAAACTCAAACGGTGAAATGTGTGACTTCATGCTCAAGCTAAACTCCTGAGGGTTAATAGGATTGACATCTTACAATTGTCAGGAAAACAACAAGTGCAGACTCGGAAACGAAGAAGAATAGAACCTGAAAGTTAAGCGTGCTCGGGCTGGAGTAGTGAGAGGGATGGGTGACCGGTCGGGAAGTTAGATGATTTGAAATGAGTGATCCACACTTGAGCAGTTAAGAGAGGTGATTAGAGACTAAATCATCAAATAATTCAGAAAAATTAAAAATAAAAAAATAAAAAAAAATTCCAAAATTTTCAAAAAAAAATAAAAACCTTTAGTACCGGTTGGTAACACCAACCGGTACTAAAGGTCCCCCGTACCAGGGCGCGAGCTCACGCCACGTGGTGGCACTTTAGCGCCGGTTCGTGCCGAACGGGTACTAAAGGGGGGGGCCTTTAGTGCCGAAACGTTAGTGCCGGTTCCATAACCGGCACTAAAGGCCCTTACAAACCGGTACTAATGGTCCGTTTTCTACTAGTGATTACACAACACCGAATAGACCAAATTAATACAAGTTCATACAACACTTAAATACAACAAACAAATAACTCTCTAGCTAAAGCATTTAAATGCAACAACAAATCCGATCAAGATCGCAACTAAGGTAACAATGGATCCAACAGCATAATGATACCAAGCCTCACTATCGATGGCATATTTTCTAATCTTTCTTATCTTCAAGCGCACTTTCTCCATCTTGATCTTGTGATCATCGACGACATCGGCAACATGCAACTCCAATTCCATCTTCTCCCCCTCAATTCTTTTCAATTTTTCTTTCAAGTACTCGTTTTCTCATTCAACTAAATTTAACCTCTCGGCAATAGGGTCGGTTGGAATTTCCGGTTCAGATACCTCCTAGAAAAAATTTCTATGTCAACTTGATGGGTATAATTTGTCATAAACACGAAATGCAACTAGTTTTAAAAGAGAATATACATACCACATCCGAATCATAACAAGGACTAGGGCCGACGGGGACGGATATCAAAACCATGGCACTATATGTATAACAAACAACGTACGGGTAAGATAATTATACGAGTAACTATATATCCAAATCACACAAACATCAATTTTTATATAAAATTTCATGAACAAGAGGCTCACCACAAGGTGGTGCCGGTGACGGGATGGTGCGGGCGATCGACGGTGGCTACGATGGAGATTTAGAAGGCACTAAGTAAACCACACCTACATATGCAAACTAAGTGTTATTTTTTGACCTCAAATTGCATATAAATCAAATACTAGCACATATATATATATATATCCTCCCAAATTACTAAACTCACAAATTAATCACTATATAAACCAATGCAAGAGCTAATCTAGCAATGAGAGATGAAAGGACAAAGTTGCTAACCTTTGTGATCATTTGAATGGATGAGGGCCTTCAAATCTTGACAAATTTTGGGCAAATTTTGTGATGAACTCGAGAGGAAGAAGGGAAGAACAGAGGAGAGGGCCGGAGAGGGGAAAGGGGGAAGAACAGAGTGCTGGTGGACGAAGGGTTTATATAGGACGACCTTTAGTACCGGTTCGTGGCACGAACCGGTACTAAAGGTGCTGGAGGGGCCCCACTCTGACAACATCCTGCCACCACTCTCATTAGTACCGGTTCGTGGCACGAACCGGTGCTAAAGGTTCGCCACGAACCGGTACTAATGAAAGCGGCCCGGCTAGCCGTTGGAACCGGCACTAATGTATACATTAGTGCCGGCTCAAATACAAACCGGCACTAATGTGCTTCACGTTTGACCTTTTTCTACTAGTGGGATCCTTGCTCCCGTCCTCTCGCTTCATCCCGCGCCGTCGTCCACCTTCGCGCCGCTCCTACGACCGTCTCGTCCACCGCGCCCGCCGCCACCGTCTACCCTCCTAGATCTGCTTCCACGCCCGACAGCCATCGCTACCGCAGCACCGTCAAATTCTCAGCAGATGCGTACACGGCGCCGCACCAGAGGCGGTACTCTTTCGTATCTGCTCAACTTATTTATCGCAGCAAGAAAATAGATCGCCACTGCTTTACTCTGATTTCTTGTCTTGGTTGCGAAGTTGCCTTTGTCCGGTTTGCACCTTCAGATCCGCCATGGCACGCTCAACACCATACTCGCAATGCTTATGGTTTTCCCCTTTTATATTCCACACTAGTTAAATCACAGTAGACTAAATTTCAAAATTGGGTCAGTCGATTTTTCAGAGCTCGCCAGAGTTCGCCGGTGCGATCGAAGGGGCTCGGGTGGGGACGGTGGTTGTGGGGGGGTGGTGGGGCCTCGTCGAACGAAGAAAACTCGACGCGGGTGGGGCGGGGTGGGGGTGGCGGAGGAACACAGGCGGTGGGGCCGGTGGTTCGGCCGGCGGCCCGTGCGGTGTTCTGTATGGGAAGCACAGTATGTTCCTTGTCAGGAAGGGGAGCAGGGACATCTGCAGTCAACAGCTGATAGAGCTGGCCTGTACGTGATCGATAGGCTTTCAATTACTAGCGGCAATACAACACCGTAATTTCCAGCCAGTTCCACTTTCCCGATTTATATATCCTGGTTATGGTGTACCCCTGTTATGTACACTATGATCTGCCTAGTTGCTGTGTGCTCTTGTTATCATGGTTTGGCAATAAACTCTCTATACAGTATATTATGAACCTATCATCTGCCAGCTATCCTTACTTCTGGAGCCTATTTTTTGTGTACTTGTGCCAGATTATATAAATGCACGCACCATATTACAGCACACATGAGCTCTCTCATCAGAATCCAGTGATAGCACACAAGTGTTTACAGGGGCGCCCCTATATTAGAATATCATCTGCATTACAAAGATAATCTCACAACTATTTATGTTTTCATGGTTCTCAGATATTATACGCAATTACAGTGAATATCAGAATCCGCGCATCAGAAGAATATTGTGGAACACTGCAATGACTTACAAAATTGGCACCAAGGCATTGAGTGCCATTCTGGAAGCAATGAAACTCGTACGCTCCCCACCTGTTGATTCTTGTTCAGAATATCATCCTAATGACTATTCTAACCTCGAGGAGTCAAAGGCAGATGGCCTGTCCTGTTCACCCATCAAGGTGCCTGTTCTAATTTGGCAATGTTTTATTGATTGCGTATCTTGCATATGTTGTCTTGCATTTCTTCTACTTTGTTGCACCGCCATCTGCTTAGTTTACTCATCATATATGTCGAGATGCCATGCCCATCCATTATCAATACATATTCCATCTGTCATCATACCATGTTTTTCCACTCAAATGTTGTTCTTGTGCATCAGACATCAAAAAGGAAGAGGGTGATTGCCGAACCTGAAGGAGCACCAGCAAAGTCCTTGAAAAACGTGGTGGTGCCGGAGAAATCAGACAGCACCCCACTTATATTGGTTGTACAACCAGTGACACAAAATGTAGGACCGACTCCAGCAGACTGTACCCATACTTCACTGGCCACACCACTAGCCCCACCACACAGGACCTGCACTCCAGCAAAAGGTATACCGATTTCATTTGCCATAGCACCAGCTATACCACAGAAAAATCCCACTCCAGCAAAAAGTACAGCAAGTCCACCGGCCGAAGACCTATCCCAACTGCAGAGACGGCCAATTCCTGCTAGATTGGAACCCCATTCCATTTATTCCCAGTTTAAAAGACAATGCTTTCAATGTTGTTAGGGACTACGTGCATATATTCCCATCATGGGAAGATTATTGTGAAGACAAACACCATTTTCACATCTTCCTATCCAACTTACGTGTAAGTGCTATTATTCATGGTTATTATTTTCCTGTTTTCTGCTGATTGAACACATCAATGATTTACATTACATTGTTGTAACTAGGCGAGGGTCAATCTGGATAGTCATGACGAGCAAAGCTTGCTTGTGCTTTTCAAGGAAGCATTGCAGCAGTATCGGTGTTACCTGAGGAAATCACACTTTGATGGCAAGTCTATAAACGAATTTCCAGTGAAGTTTCCTGTGCTAAATTTAGAAGACATTGAATGGAAAAACCTTGTTATGCACTGGTCTCTTCCAGGATGAGGTACTGTCTATGAAATCACATGACAATTTGAACTTCTACTTTTCCGCATGTGCCTTACGGATCTTTTTTGCAGGAAATCTGCTCGAAGAAGAATTCCGGTTTGACAAGAACGACAGGATATCGCAAATATGCTGCCCGCTTTTGCTCTTGTTAGTACCTGTTGTCCTGTATCACTGTACTTGCATACATACCTGGTTCATTATGTGACAGCAGTATGCATGATAGCTTGCTTATCAATTGTTCGCTCCAAATTATCTGATCTGTATGAATGGTTACATTAGTGTAGAATATATCCAATGCCAATGTTTTTTTAGCTCTGCATTGTTCTTGTAAGTACATGCTGTCCTTTATCAGTGTACTTATAATGACAGGTAGTTGTTCATGTACCATCACTCTGCAGCTTATTTTCCTTTGCCCTCCATTTTCTACACATCAGATCTATATTTACTCTTACCATAAGGTTGGTACTGAAGAAGTTTAGCTGTGCATTGCTCTTGGCTGTACCTTTTGCCTGTATCTGCACTTACATTTATAGCTACTTGGTTATGTAGCATCACTCTTCATCTTATCTTAAATATTCTCCATTTTTCGTATATTATCACATCTATATTTACTCTTAACAAAATGTAGAATAAAGGCAATGCTTTTGAAGAAGATTCTGTGGTAAACTTCTTGAATTCCCCCCCATCAGCATGGACAAGGCCTTTATAGAGCCTGTCTTCACCAATAATGTAAGTTTGTCCATCTCAAGCCTTCAAACTTTGTTGTATATATTTGGTTAGGCATGACTGCAACAGCTGTTTATTTTTGGTGTTTGCATCAAATTGCTTGTTTAAAGTTTATTATATGTAGTTCATAAACAAAAGTTCTCCTTTCTCAATTTAAGTTTTCAGTTGTACAACCAAGTTCCTTCTTCATACCATGTAAATTAAACTATACAGAGCAAGTGATCTTCTTTTGCACTGCATGTATGCTTCTGTTCTTCATCTGTAATCCAGTGGTGTGGTGAACCTACCCACTACAGCACAATGTCATATTCTACAATGTCTTAACTATGAACAATGTCATATCATTCTACTATTATTTAAACCGTCTCTTTATTTGCCAATCTGAAATGGTATAAATTGACAGCACACTAACCATTGATACTTATGAGTTCTTGATCTGTAATCCAGTGGTGTCGTGAAGCTGCCAACTCCTTCACAATGTCATTTCCTGCCATGTCTTGACCTGAACAATACCATATTGTGTTAATGCAAATTTAAACTGTCTCACTTTATTCGTCAGTAAGAAATGTGATGAATTGTCAGCACTGATACTTTTATGTGCAAAACCTGTCATCTGTCTGCTTGTTTATCTTTCAGAGTGAGGAAGATATAAGTGTTGAACAAGCGCAGTCTCATCATCTTGCTCAGCTGCTTGCGCTGCAGCTCCCCAGCAGGGCTAACCTTTCTTGAACTCTATTGAAGTGCTGTCGGTTTTGTATATTATTTTGTCGGCGTGTTTATTTGCACTGGTGGCGATCTTTGATGCCCAGTGTATGTAATCTGCTGTCTGCTTGTGCTTTATTATCATAGTGGCGAACTTTGATGCCCAGTGGATGTAATATGCCGTAATTTCTTTATTGTATAGTATAGGTTTTTTCTTATTCACGATGCTGCAGTTATTTTACTGTATATATATCCTGTCTTCGCAGTTAACCGGCCAAACCGTAAAATTACGGTACATAATCGGCCGTCATGCAATCACGATGTAGGTTGGGCCTGAAACATGCCGATCAGCTCACGGGCCGGCAGCAGCCCGAAATGAACCCCGGCCCATGATTGTGCGAATCAAATCACGGGCTTTTAACAGGCCGAAAAATTGTCTCGGTCCTTGTTTGGCCCAATCAGATATCGGCTGCGAGCAGGCCGGATGCAAACCGGGCCGTAGTTAGGCCCAACTATATGACGGGCTTTTAATAGGCTGAAATTAATATAGGGCCAATGTTAAACGGGCCCTTAACAGGCCAAAACTAATATCAGGCCGAATTACTAAGTGGGCCTTTAGCAAGTGGGCCCAAAAGCATAGTGTCCAGTTGACGGGCCGAATCTGATATGGGCCATAATTAGGCCCAAAACCTCTTAAAGGGCCGGACCTGATCTGGGCCGTAATTTGGCCCAGAACGTGGTAGGCTTTTAACGGGCCGGATCTCATATGGGCCACTATTAGGCCCGGAGCGTGGCAGGCCATTAATGACCGGATCAAATATGGGCCGGCATTTGGCCCAAAACATGGCAGCCAGTTAACGGGCCGGCCTACTAGGGTCCTCAAAATCTTGTGGGCCTACAGCTGGGCCGGCCCATTAATGTCGGCGAAATCTCGTGGGCCTTTAGCTGGGCCGGCCCATTATGATCCGCAAGAATTTTGTGGGCCTTTACCTGGGCCGGCCCATATATGGCACACAAAAATCTTGTGGGCCTTTACCTGGGCCGGCCCATTATGGCCGAAATCTTGTGGGCCTTTAGCTGGGCCAGCCCATTATGGTCCGCAAAATCTCGTGGCCTTTAGCTGGGCCGGCCCATTATGGTCCGCAAAATCTTGTGGGCCTCTAGTTGGGCCGGCCCATTTAAACTTGTTGGGTCGTGCCACGTGTCGACGTATCATAGGCGCCTTCTGTCCAGTGAGTGGATGACATCTGTCCCGACGATGAGCCGACACGTGTTTCCTCTAGCCAATGATGATTTTACACGTGGAAAATCCCCATTGGTCGGGGCTGTTAACGGGTTATCGGATCCAAAACCCGACCCGATAGCTTAACGGCGTTCCGTTACGGTGGATGCCACGTGTCGGTCACCCTTGACGAAAGCACTTCTGTGACGCGCGATTTATCGTCATGGAAGTGGACACTTCCGTGATGATAATTTTGGTAATGTCATGGAACACTTCTACGACAGCACAGGTATGACTATCTTGATTCTGTCATAAATTTGTCATGGATGTACATGCATGACAAAAACGCGACCTACTGTGACAAACACGTATCATCGGAAGTGTATTTTTTGGCTCTAAGTAGGCACCAGCGCGCCCGCGGCATGGCGAGCGACGATATGAGAGAATCGACGATGGCGACGAGAGCTGGTATGAGGGCCGTCGCGGCTCTGCCTGGTCGCAAGTAGGCCAGCATGTGGCTCCATCCTGCTCGTTGGAGCGGGGCACCCGTGCGAGGTCTATTGGCAGGAGCGGTGCATGCATCGGCCGCTCAACGTGCACCACGTTAGACTTAGGGGGCATGCAAGAGTTCCAGGTCGGAGCTCCACGTCCTTCTGCACCATATTATGGGTACACACAAAGAATATGCCCATCTTTCGACACTTGGCCAGGCATGAGAGATGAGAGCATAGATGTGTTGTGCTGTGTGAGCAGTTGAGAAGAGAAAGGGAAACGTCTCTCAGAACAACAGCACCGAATATGTAGATCGATTGTAGGGACATGGAGGAATTGAGCCTGTTGGTTGGAGGAATATGCCTAGAACACACCCTTTTTGGCTGCGAACTCAGTTTGCCATCATTTAAGGACGAGATGCCGCAGCACGCCAAAGTATCGGTTGGGTGAAGGTTTGTCAGGGAGTTTCACCCTAAGAGAGTCAATCGGCTTTTCATATTAAGAACAGCATAGTTATCTGTTAATGAATCACATGCGGTGCAAAAGCATCCCTCGAAAAACGAAGGTAGAAGCATGAGCAAGAAGTGTGAGGCCGGTCTCAACTATATGGCATGTTTCGCTCAACAACGCCATTCTGCTGAGGTTGCGGGCATGATAAACGATGAGAGATCCTGAGCTTATTAAAGAAGTGTGAGGTTGGATATTCGCCCCCCATCTGACTGAACATGATAATTTTATGCTTGAGTAGACGTTCAACATGCAATTGAAACTGATGAATATATCAAACACATCAGATTTGCGCTTAAAAAGATAAAGCCAGTGAAGCGACTATAGGCATCAACAAAAATGACATAATAGTTGTGACCACTAACAGATGTTTGTGCCGGACCCCACACATCAGCAAACACAATTTCAAGAGGTTCTTTACTTCTCTAGTAGATGAAACAAAAGGTAGCTTGATGACTTGCCTTGCTGACAGCATCACACACGGACATCTCTTTATTGCTAGACACTAATGGCAGCTCATGACGGTGGATATGTGGCGAACGATGGGTGTGGCGGGGTGACCAAAGTGAGAGTGCCACTGGGAAGGCGACACACGAACACCGCTGAAGACGCATGGGGCAATGGATCCTCCAAACGGTACAAGCCTTGGCTCAACCGGACCACTAAGCAGAACGTCCCGGGTTGCTCGATCCTTAACAAAAAGATTAAAAGGGTGAAATTCACATAGGACATGATTATCAAGGGTGAGCTTAGGGACAGATAAAAGATTACGTGAGTTACCGAGGGTACCCGTAAAACATTACGAAGATGGAGCTGCCTAGTGGGATGACTAGTTAAAAGAGATGCTTGGCCAATATGAGAGATGGGCATACCTACACCATTGGCGGTGTGAACCTGATTGTGCCCGTAGTAGGGCTGGTAGGTGGAGAGTTTGTTGAGCTCGTTCGTCATGTGATCCGTAGCGCCGGTGTCCATATACCAGGCTGGATCAACAGGGGAGATGGTGTGTATCCCTGCTCGACGCGCGGGTCCTTGCCCTTGGCGGCGATGTGGGCAGACGGGGCGACACGATGTGGGCAGCCGGGACGGCGGCGGGAGGACCAATGTCTGCCATGGCAAACTGGCGCTTGTTTTTTGCATATTTCTGTGAGCAAGCCCCAAAACCCTTTATTGAGTCAAGTGAAACTGTACAAACAAAATACCAGCTTACAAACAAATAAGGTAAAATTTACCTAAGGCTAACATCCCTACCTATTTTACAACAGCGAATTACCCAAGCCAATATTTTGGTTTAATACCTCCTTCACCCTTGCCGTTGCTTGTTGCCGATGCCAAGGAAGCTCCTCTAAAAGCCGGCTGACACTTGGAGTGACATGGCGTTCACACATAGCTGGCACACCACCCTAGTGTTAGGGCCCCACCCCCCAGGGTCGATGCAGGGGGCGGGGCTGCCTTGCGGGGCAGGTGGGCGCTGGCCACGAGAGGCCCAGAAGGCCGCCGGCTGGGCGGTGATGGTGGCGGAGGAGCGACGAGCCTCGACGCGTTGCTCGGTGAAGAGGAGGCGTGAGTAGAGCTCGTGAGGAGGCATCAGCTTGGCGTTGTGGACGGCCTTGGCGAGATTGTCGTAGTCGGCGTCGAGGCCTTTGATGACGAAGCCGGCGAACTCGTCATCGCTAAGTGGACGACCAATAGAGGTGAGCGTGTCCGCCAGCACCTTCATCTTGTTGAAGTAGTTACCGGCGATTCCAGCTTCTTGATGCGCGAGTTCTGCTGCGTAAGGCAGTAGGACGCTGGAGCAAAGCGTGCTCCGGGGTCTTACCAGGCTCAATGGATGGTCGCGGCTCGAAGGAGCCAACGGCGCACCCGTCCGCGAGAGGAACCCATGGGGGGGGTGGGCGAGAGGATTCGCTGTCTGCTCTGCATCACTACGTGTTCAGGTTGCTGGTCGGGCGCGTGCCGGTAGGGAGACCTGGGGACATTCTGTGGCTGGGGGTGGGGGGGTATGGGGACCATCAAACACAGCCCGAGGAGAGACGGCTGCCTGCGTGTAGGCCTTGGCGCGCGCGACCAGAGGTTGTTGACTGGCATGAGTTCGTATGCGATCAATTGTCGAAGTGAACAGCCCGGTGGGCGGTTGGTTTTTACCGCCAGCACAGGGCGTGCGGACCGCGACGGACCCACGACCCGGACTGATGCGCGGGTGGCGGGACGTGGGGATCGGCTCCGCGTGTGGTGCGGTGAGCGAGGCTGCGGTGGTTCCGCGGGCAGCGTCTCCCCCGGGGTCGCGGGCGGCGGCGCGACTAGTGCTGAGGCCGTCGCGGGCGTGACGGTGGGATCGGCGCTGAAAACAGGGAGCCGACCGCGGTGGTGCCGAAGAACTGAGGCACTGACGGAGCCAGGGGCGAGGTGGGAGGTTGAGGAGGGCGGCAAGCGATGCGGGGATAGACCCGAAGCTGGCGGCGCCCGAAGCCAAAGCGGTCATGGCGCCGGCGGCGGCAGCCCTAGGGTTTAGGGTTTTGGTGCGGCGGCGGCGGCGGGTGGGGTGGAGTGGAGACCTAGTCATTAAACGTAAATTTTAGGAACTTCTCACCTAGTATGCTATCACTTATATATGGAGTGTATGCAAGTCATACCAATGAGATATGTTCTACGTTGGGGTCAGTAGAAGTTTAACACACGCACTACTTGCCGGCCACCTACGCGTCTCAACGTCCTGCTTGAACGTGTGTCGTATGTCTGTATGTATTGTCGAGTCATCATGATGTACGTGTCTGCGTGTTGTAGTCTCCAAAATTTCTGCGCGTATTCGTTCCGTCGTCCCCTCTTAACGACGACAACGCGACCAGTCCTGACACTCGGCGACGCCACGGCCTCGTGCCCACTTCCTTCCTCATCACATCGACGATGGGCGACTGAGTATTACCCCTGTCTTTGGCATCTTCCCATGCTCGGCCGTCTCTTCGGCAATTCACGACATCATATGGCTATTACTCCTCTTGCAACTAGAGCATCTCAGCGTTGGCTCCCCAGGGCGGGGGGGTTAAAATGCCATTGAGGCAGCCGCGCTAATCGGGCGGTCGGGGCTTTTGTTTTCCAGCCGTTGGTCCAATCAGCCGAGGGCGTTTAAAAAAAATAATTCGGCAAAGTGGACAAGATTGCTGTGTGCATCGGGAGTGGCTAGATGATATATAGCAAGATTAGTAAAAAAACGGCCGCACTACACTGCGGGCCGAAGAACTCGTGAGCGTTGCAAGTCGCGGACGTCGCCGCCATCGCTGCCGTCGTCCTCGCCGTCCTTTCCATCTTATGACTTGTGGGCGTCCTGCTGACCCTTGCCCACTCGCCCGCAGTCCCAGCGGGCGGCGCAAGCTCGAGCGCGTCGTCGCCGTCCGTCGCGAGGACGCGACGCCTCCGCCTCTCGCGCCTGGGCGCCGACACGAACTCGTAGCGCGGCGACTGGCGCTGTCCAGTCCGTCGCGCCCGTGCTAAGCCCGCATGTCGTCGAGCGCCTCCGTCACGCCGCCGAGCCTGGCTATCTTCCCGCGCGAGCCCGCTCCACTTCACGCGGCGCGCGCCGGCTCCGTAATTGGTTTGACTAGCCGAAGGCGCGGAGGAGGGTGCTGGCTCCTCGTGATAAAATGATGATGCTGGCGGCGCGCAGGTGCGGCGGGGTGTGGGGGGGGTGGTGGGCTCGAGCGTGTGCCGTTGGTGCGGGGCTTGACGCCGACACCGCCATCGAGTCGGGATGGAAGAGGGCGGGAGGGAGTGTCGAGGACAGACGAGGAGGAGCGACGCTCCTGGGCATCATTGGCCGTCGCGGCGGACCGGGGGCGCCGGCTGTTTGCCATCGGCGGTCCTTGCCGCCTCGATTGTCGAGAACCTCGTGCAGCATGCGGCCTGGGGCACCCCACTACAGGCGGCGCCCCTCATTGTTCTTGACGCCCCCCACCACCGCGTTGGTGGAGGCTAGTCGGCGCTCCTGCCTGTGCTGGAAGTACGCCGCCCATGCCTCGTGGTTGTCGACGGCGTACTGCGAGAGGGCGCACTGCTCCTCCGTCAGCGACGCCCGCACGCAGTCGACCTCGTCGGCGAAGTAGTCGGCGCGCTCTTTGACGTCGGGCACCGGGGGAATAGGGACGCCACTGGCGCTGAGCCTCCATCCGCCCGGCCCTGCGCGCATGTCGGGCGGTGCCGGGATGTTTACCTCAAAGAGAAGGTACGCCACCCCCACGCGTGCAGCGAGCGTCGGCCGAAGCCGTTGGCCGCCGCCGCGTCGCTGGGGAATGGCTTGCCCATCGTCGATGCTGGGCTTGGGGCGGAGAGGGGAGGATTGTTGGCGACGGGTGCACACGGGAAGAGAGAGACAGATCACGGCTACTTTGTGTGCTTGTCTAGCCTCTTTGGTGCGTTGATTTGGGAATCTTGAGATTTTATTTGGGCAACTTGGCAAACTCGTCCTGACTGACTTCAGCAGTAGCACCGCCAAAGTGTGACTGATAAAGAGATTGCGATCACACGATTTTTTCTGCATATATATACCGGTCGCATCACTTATTTTAGAGCGTTATTTATGGATTTGTTGTCTTGTTTGCTTCTCTTGTGTGTTCTGAAAAAAGACAACCTGAAATCATGCTTGTGTTGTGCAGGTTTAGGACCAATCAATGTCTGAGACGACGTTTGGGAGGGTGTCCTATTTCATCGGATCTTTTGCAATGTTTCCTCAGAAGGATGAGCCTAGAGGTACCAGAATATAACTATTCAATCTCTTATCATTTTTCGGGAAGAGTAGATACAGTGTACTGTGTTTGATATGCTAACTCGTTTTGAGGCAGACAGAAAATCTGTGATGGTTCCTGGGAATCACATTGTTCAAGATAAAACCAACCAAGTAGTTTTCTTTGATGTTCTTTGCATTAGATTAATAAATCTTGTTTCTAGCAATGCTCTATTATATTACAATCTTTTAGAGTTGTAGTAGCCGAAGATTCATTTTCAAGTTTGAACTCCTATCCTGTTATTTATGTTTGAGCATGTTCTTCTTATTTCTGTACCAGTATTATAATTCAACTCTCTAGGGGCTCCCAAGAAAAAGAAGGCTTGTTGCGTCCTAATAAAGGATCTCTTTGCTTGCGTGTGCTTGTGCTGATTTGGGACAGATATATATGCATGTTAGTTCGTCTCTGATGTTTGTAGGGTGTGCCCAGTTTTCTTAGTGTTGACACCAGATTTTGGCACGCTCAAGAACTTAATTAATATGGCCTGAAATGTAGAAGTGATCTATATAAAAAAGTTTCGTATTGTCGATATGAACATCTTTGAAGTTTGGGCCGTCGCCATCCGATCTCATCTCGCAAGACGAAGTTGTGTTCGAAATACTGAGATTTTGTATTCAGAACACTATTCGGCTCATTACGCCCTCAAGACCGACTCGTATGGAAAAATGATCTACATGGACTGTCTTCGTCTCGTCGAAACGATCGATTTTTGATATAAAAATCGTTCCAATCCGAGTTCGTATGCAAAATTTAGAGCTATTGGAGTGCAGCCCTGTCATGAGGCGTGATCTGGCGCGCCCCACCAGACCTATGTCTGATGGGTAGCGTGAGGGAACGGGTGTTTTGCGTAACAGTCCGTTTTGTGCGAGCGATTTGACATTCAAGATGACCTCTGATCAAAAAATGTTCAACACAATAGTTTTTCGTCTCGTCGAAACGGTCAAGATTGCTTTTGGACTCGTTTCCATCCGAGGTCGTTTACTGCCTCAAACATGACCCGCAAGGTGCAGCCATGTTGTAAACAGAACCGTTTTGGAAAGTTTGACTCCGAGTTGGACCCAAACTAGGGTTTTGGACGTGAATCCAAGACATTTACTTGCACGGGAAGTCCAGCCGCCTCTTATATACATAAGGGGTGACAACCGATTAAACAACAACACACAATCGCAAAACCCATCTACAAACTTTGATCTCCTACCCTAGTTTTCTGTTTCTCGTTCATCGGTGTTCTTCGCTTCGGAGAGCTTCGATCTACGAAGCCCTTGGGGCGGGCGAACCGACCTAGGGCAGCCCATCACCGCTGTGCGTCCAGACGGGGTCTCTCCCGGCCGTGTGGGGTTTCGGGTCTTCAAAAGAGCTCGCCGGATTGTCTTTCGTATCGCGCTTCCGGTGAGCCTCCTTCGGCGACGTGTCCTGCGTATCGCGCTTGACGCCGAGGGTACACGGTGACGTGTTCGTGTGCGAACACACTTTTTGGCGACTCCACCGGGGAAAAAGAGCAATCATCATCATCCATCATGGTCGATCTTCCCAAGCCATCTGAAGTGGATGCCGATAACATCATCAAGCCCAATTTTGAGGAATTATCGGTAGAACATCGCCAAGCTTTTGAGGAGTACAAGAAGGCGCGTGAAGAGAAGGAGATGTAGGAGTTCCTTGCTAAGTTCAAAAAGGATCGCCAAGGCAATATCACTTCAATTGAAGAAATCAAGTTTCCTCCTCTTCACAATGAGCAGGTAGAACCGGCTGTAAGCAAAATCTTCTCTCCTCAACAGTCGGCTGAAATTACTACTCTTATTGCTCAGAATAATGAACTTATTTACCAAGCTATCATAGACAATAATACTGCTCGAAATAATACTCCTCAGTCATATCATGGTAGTGGTAGTATGTCTGCTGGTGTGGAGAACTTTAGTCCAACTTTACCTATTTCATCGGCGCTGCCCGTGCCATTGAATTCTTATTCCAGTCAGACAAACCAACTTGTTGCTCCACCCTTTAATCCTGCCATGAACGTACCAAGTTCAGTGAATCCAACAGCATTGCTAGGTTACGGTTCAGCAAGTGGATTGCTGCCGAACTATGGTACAACATACACACCACCATCTCTTCCGACTAGCACTGTGCCAAAACTACTAGATATCATATTCACCATGCGCCACAACCACAACCACACGCAACATCACTCAATACGAGTGATATTTTGGCTAATGTCAGAGAGAAAATGTCTAGGGTGTTCCGAGAGCATTGTGGGATTGAACTACCTAAACCACGAATTTCCAGGAAACCATATCTAGAAATTTTTGATGCCGTGCCATGTCCTCCCGGATATAAAGTTCCAGATTTTGATAATTTTAGCGGAGAGGAAAAAAAGACTACATGGGAGCATATTAGTCAATACTTGGCACAATTAGGTGAGGCAAGTTCACGAGGCGAGTGGAAAATACGTTATTTTCCTTTATCTTTAACCGGTACTGCTTTCTCGTGGTTTTCTGCATTACCACCCGGTTCTATTACTACATGGTTTCAATTGGAGCAAAAGTTTCATGATCACTTCTACAGTGGTGACAATGAGCTTAAACTATCCCATCTTACATCAGTTAAGCAAAAGCATGATGAATCGGTCTCCGATTATGTCAAAAGATTTAGAGATACACAAAACCGGTGCTATAGTTTGGTGATAACCGAGAGAGATTTGGCTGATCTTGTGCTTAGTGGTTTGAGTACTCACATTAGAGAATGGCTAGAAGGACATGAATTTTTAAATATCAACCAAGTCTTGCAAAGGGCTTTGGCTCAGGAAAGCCGAAGCAAAGATCTTAAAGAGATGCATAGATATAAAACGGATGGTCATAAGATGAATATGGTTGAGTATGATAGTGATCACTCGGACGATGAGGGTGATATTTATGCTGCTGAATTTGTTTGGCTATCTAAGGCCAAACTGTTCACTTACAATGATTTAAAGCTGATTCGTAAGAATCGTGATGAAGAGATGAAATTTACTTTCAACATTGCTAAGTGTGATAAAATATTTGATGCTTTGTTGCAAGCCAAGATTATTACAATATCTCATACTTTACCGCTGTTCGAAGAGCTGAAACGGCATGCTTATTGCAAGTATCATAATTCTTTTTCTCATGCTACTAATGATTGTAATGTTTTTCGACGACAGATACAATCGGCCATTAATGACGGATAGATACAATCGGCCATTAATGAAGAAGATGTTAATTTGGCCCAATATAGCCGAATCAGCTAATAAAAATAATATTGTCATTGGTGAGCCCAGGAAAAATAAGGAGAGCAACAAGATCTTGGGGAGACAAGTTGTGCTTGACAAGCGACCCGGTGGAAAGGAGGTAATCAAGATCACCATCAAGAATCCTACACTCGGGGGGCAACCACAAGTGCAAGAGAACACTCATGTCAAATTTGTTAAGCCCAAGAGTCCAGAGGTTGGCAAGTGGAAGAAGAATGAAGCTAAAGTGCAGCGCAATAGAATGAAGCCAACTTTTGATATGCTATTGTCCAATTATGCCAATCAAGCGGCCGGTTCTAGCTCCGACCGGGCATTAAATTTGAAGCGCTCAAGGTCACCTCCTTGGGAAGAATTTCAGCATCACGCAAGGCCACATGGATCATGGGCACCGGGACCATGGATGGTGCCACCCCCCCAATGCGCCATACTACATGGGAGGCCATAAAGGAGGATGGGGGCAGCCCCCAATAGACCCTTATGCTTTTCATCCGGGTTGGGCTGAACCAAGGAGGCCCGTTCATGAGAGGCTTTTTTATCCCACACGAGGCCGTTTGAACAATGGTGTCAATCGGCCAATGCAAGATAACCATGGAAGGGTTGGCAAGCAAGTGTGGTGTGCTAAATCACCAAGTGCTGAAATTTCAGAGCCTGGGAAGCAAAAGGAGAAGAATACTAGTGCTGAAACTATTATGTTAGGCACTAAAGAATTAACAATCAAAGAGCCGATTATAGGTGATAATTCGGCTGATTCTAATAAAGATGTGGCTGCTGTCCAGCAGGGTCCCATCGCTAATGATCATAAAGCTAGCACAAGCAAGGCCAAGTCGAGGGATCCAAAATATACTCAGCCTAAGTGGTGTCCTTCCGGTCTGACCAAGGCGCAAAAAAGGGGATTGCAGCGCATGAGGAGTCATGAGAAGGAGGAACAAGAAGCAGAAAAGCTAAGGGATAAATTTTTCAATGGAAGTCGTCCCATGGTACCCCCAAAACAAGTGTGGAGGCCAAAGCAAAAGGAAAACATAGCAGCTTCTGCATTGATCATAGCAAAACCTACACCACCAACGGAGGATGATGCGGCTACTATTACATCGTCCACTTTGCCTACTACTTCCTCTTCCCTTAAAGATATTTCAAAGTCAGTGGACATGCTTGCGGAAGAAGATGAAATGCTTGATTATGAGTCTACACCGGTTCATGAAGGTATGGATATTAATATGTGTATTACTTACCCGCTGAATTTTGTGCTATAGATGAAGAAGGGGAAGTAGCTCAGCTAGATTTTGGTCCTAAAAATGCTATATTCGAGAAGCCAAAGGAACCGGTGACGCACTTGAAGCCATTGTTCCTTAAAGGTCATGTTAATGGATCTCCGGTTCCTAGAATGCTTGTCGATGGTGGTGCTGTGGTTAATCTTATGCCATATTCGGTTTTCAAAAAATTTGGGCCGCGTGATGAAGAGTTAATAAATAACAACATGGTGCTTAATGGATTTGAAGGCAAAGAGAAAACTGAAGCCAAAGGTGTAATGTATGTGGAGCTTACGGTGGGAAGCAAAACTTTGGCTACCGCCTTCTTTGTCGCCGAGGTGCAAGGTAACTACAATGTGATATTAGGCCACGATTGGGTTCATGCAAACCAATGCGTGCCATCTACTATGCACCCATTTTTAATTCAATGGGTTGATGATGAAGTAGAAGTCATTCATGCAGATAATTCGGCTTGTGTTGCTTTGGCCGATGCATCGGTGGATTGGCAACATCCCAATGCTACTTGCCTGACGGGGCGCGACTTATCAGAATAGGATTTTCATAGCGCCATGAAAAGTGGTTTTGTGCCCGTTTCTTTAAAGCCGGTTGGCGGTAATCGGCTCCAAGGTATGATGTATTTAAATGGATCCTAACTCAGAGTGGTTACAGAAACATCTTGTAGAATATCAGTCCGATGAGAACGATATGTATGAGTCCATAGAAGAGTTAGATGATATGGATAAATTAGGACAAGGTTTTACATCGGCCAATCCATTAGAAGAGATAGATATAGGAGATGGTTCAATTCCTAGGCCAACATATGTAAACAAAATTTAAGAGCCGATCATAAGGCTAAGTTGATCGAGCTATTAAAAGAATATGTTTGTTGCTTTGCATGGGAATATCATGAGATGCCAGGTTTAAGCCGAGAGCTAGTGGAGCATCGGTTACCTATAAAGGCCGGTTTTAGGCCATATAAGCAATCCGCTAGAAAGTTTAATCCAAAAACGTATGACCGGATCAAGGAAGAGATCGGTCGTTTGCTTAAAGCTAATTTTATTAGACCTTGCAGGTATGCCAAGTGGATTTCTAACATTGTACCAGTAGAGAAGAAAGGCTTCGGCAAGTTGAGGGTGTGCATTGATTTCAGAGATTTGAATAGAGCTACACCTAAAGATGAATATCCTATGCCAATAGCCGATATGCTTATTAATGATGCTTATGGACATAAGGTCATTAGCTTTCTTGATGGTAATGCGGGGTATAATCAGATTTTTATGGCCGAAGAGGACATTTCCAAAACGGCTTTTCAATGTCCCCATTTCCTTGGTTTATTTGAGTGGACAGTAATGACCTTTGGATTAAAAAATACCGGTGCCACGTATCAAAGGGCTATGAATTTAATTTTTCATGATTTACTTGGTGTTATACTTAAGGTTTATATTGATGATATTGTTGTCAAATCGGATCCTTTTGAATCTCATCTAGCCGATTTGCGCTTAGCTTTTGAAAGAATGAAGAAATATGGGCTGAAAATGAATCCTTTGAAGTGTGCATTTGGTGTATCGGTTGGGAAGTTTCTGGGTTCCATTTTTCATGAAGATGGCGTGGAAATTGATCCCAAAAAGATAGAAGCTATACAAAAAGTAGAGGCTCCAACATGCAAGAGAGATATGCAAAATTTCCTTGGCAAGGTCAATTATTTGAGGAGGTTCATAGCCAATCTATCAGGGAAGGTTGATGCATTTACTCCTATCCTTCGGTTAAAGAATGTTGTTGATTTTATTTGGGGGGCAAAACAGCAAGAGGCATTTGATATAATTAAGAAATATTTGTGCACTCCTCTGGTTATGAAAGCGCCCAGGCACAGGGAGCCATTTAGACTTTACATTGCAGCGGAAGAAGGTGTTATTGGTGTTGTTTTAACTCAAGAGACCGAAGGAAAGGAGCATGTTATTACTTATTTAAGCCGACGCTTATTGGACGCTGAGACAAGGTATACATTTATTAAGAAATTATGCTTATGCTTATATTATGCTTGTACAAAATTGAGACATTACCTAGTGCCTAGTACTTAAATTATAGCTTGTCAAACCGATGTCATCAAGTACATGTTGCATAGGCCAATTCTTAGTGGTAGAATTGGCAAGTGGGCTTATGCTTTAATTGAATATGATTTGGCTTATGAATCTTTGAAATTCCTGAAAGGCCAAATCGTTGCTAATTTTATTGTTGAGCATCGGATTGATGACAAGCATGATATTGATATAAACCTTGTCTCGTTAGTATCATGGTGATTATATTTTGATGATTCGGTTTGTAGCAATGGCCAAGGTGTTGGTATTGTTTCTATATCTCCTCATGGTGCTATTTTTGAAGCCTCGTGCCGCTTAGAATATTTTTGCACAAATAATCAAGACGAATATGAAGCATTGTTATTCGGCTTAGAGATGTTGCTTGCCATAGGTGCTACACATATTGAGGCTTTTGGTGATTCGTTATGAGTAGTGCAGCAAATATCCAAAGTTTTTCAGTGTTTTGACGAATCACTTAATGTTTATCTTGATAAGTGTCTAGATATAATTTCTACTTTGGATTATTTTAGCATTGCTCATATATATAGACATGACAACTGGAAAGCAAATGGGTTGGCACAACAAGCATCCGGCTATCATGTGGATCATGGCATGTTTCATATTTCTCAAAGGCCGATGTCTAGTCTTGCCAACAGAGGGGAGGCCGAACCGGAGCCCACCGTTTCGGCCACTAATGAAATATTCAATGCAGGAGAAAATCAAGACTAGAGGAAACCCATTGTTGATTATTTGCGTGATCCTAGTAGAAAGGTGGGCAGGGCCATTCGGCGTATGGCTTTTAAATACACAATTATTTCACTAAATGGTCTGAAGCAGTACCTCTCAAGAACATGACACATGTGGAGGTAATTAAATTCATAACCGAGCACATTATTCATAGATTCGGCATTCCTCAACATTGACTACAGATCAAGGCTCATCTTTTATGTCACACCAAGTCAAGAATTTGCCGAATTATAAATAAAGTTGCTCAATTCCTCTCCATATTATGCCCAAGCCAATGGACAAGCTGAGTCTAGCAATAAAATTTTGATCAAACTCCAAGAAGAAGACTGAGGATAATCCAAGGAGATGGCATGAACTATTGTCCGAAGCTTTGTGGGCGCACAGAATCTCAAGGCATGGTGCTACAAAGGTAACTCCATATGAGCTCGTATATGGTCAAGAGGCCGTTTTACCAGTGGAAGTGAATTTGAATGCTTTGAGAATAGCCAAACAAAATGATTTATCGGCGGTGAGACTTTTATAACTTGATGATGGACAATATTGATGAAGTCGCCGATAAACGTTTGGCTGCTTTGAAGGCCATAGAGAGAGATAAGTTGAGGGTGGCAAGAGCTTACAATAAGAAGGTCAAGTTGAAGAATTTTCAAGTTGGCGATCTTGTGTGGAAGGTGATTCTACCAATTGGTTCAAAAGATAGAAAATTCGGGAAGTGGTCTCCAAGTTGGGAAGGTCCTTTTAAGATTACAAGAGTGGTTCCCGGAAACTCATATTTGGTGGAATCCGTACAAGGCACATTATTACCTAGAGCTCTCAATGGCAAATATTTAAAGAAATATCACCCAAGTGTGTGGCAAGAAGCCTAGATAGGCAATGGTCGATATGTCACTATCGTCCTAAGCAAAGACATGGCCGATAAATAGCTATCGCCCTTAGCATAAACATGGCCGATATATAATTATCGCCCTAAGAAACTATAAATGGCCGATGGAGTGTTGACATCGTCCTTAGAACAAACAAGGTACAAGTTATTTTTCGGCACGCTAGCTTTGCCAAAAACAGGGGGGCATGTGTTGACACCAGATTTTGGCACGGTCAAGAACTTAATTAATATGGCCTCAAATGGAGAAGTGATCTATATAAAAAAGTTCGTATTGTCGATCTGAACATCTTTGAAGTTTGGGCCACAGCCATCCGATCTCATCTTGCAGGCCGAAGTTGTGTTCGAAATACTGAGATTTTGTATTCAGAACACTATTCGGCTCATTACGCCCTCAAGACCGCTCGTATGGAAAATGGAAAAATGATCTACACGGTTTGTCTTCATCTCATCGAAACCATCGATTTTTGATATAAAAATCGTTCCAATCTGAGTTCGTATGCAAAAGTTAAAGCTATCGGAGTGCAGCCCTGTCATGAGGCGTGATGTGGCGCGCCCCACCAGACCTATGTCTGATGGGTAGCGCGAGGGAACGGGTGTTTTGCGTAACAGTCCATTTTATGCGAGCGATTTGACCTTCAAGGTGACCTCTTATCAAAAAATGTTCAACACAAAAGTTTTTCGTCTCGTCGAAACGGTCAAGATTACTTTTGGACTCGTTTCCATTCGAGGTGGTTTACTGGCTCAAACATGACCCGCAAGGTGCAGCCAGGTTGTAAATCGAACCGTTTTTGAAAGTTTGACTCCGAGTTGGACCCAAACTAGGGTTTTGGACATGAATCCAAGCCTTTTCCTTGCACGGGAAGTCCAGCCGCCTCTTATATACCTAAGGGGTGACGGCCGATTGAACAACAATACACAATCGCAAAACCCATCTACAAACTTTCATCTCCTACCCTAGTTTTCTGCTTCTCGTTCATCGGTGTTCTTCGGTTCGGAGAGCTTCGATCTACGAAGCCCTAGGGGCGGGCGAACTGACCTAGGGCAGCCCATCACCGCCGTGTGTCCAGACGGGGCCTCTCCCGGCCGCGTGGGGTTTCGGGTCTTCAAAAGAGCTCGCCGGATTGTCTTGCGTATCGCGCTTCCAGTGAGCCTCCTTCGGCGACGTGTTCTGCGTATCGCGCTCGACGCCGAGGGTACACGGTGACGTGTTCGTGTGTGAACACTTAGCTTCTTACTAATTTTTGATTCTAGGATCCAGTAGACTAGGTGATCATTGTTTATATATGCCAAAAGCAATGCATGTTGTTGTAATATATGTGCTTCAGAATATTGCAGAGCACCTCTTGTTGTTTACATATGCAAATAGTAATTCTTGGTACTCACCCATATGAGGTATAGTTGTGAGAATCCTGACCTGAAGGTGGAGATTGCTGATGTGAAATGGCGGCGTCACAAGCCATAAGGTTACCATGGAGACCATAAACAGACTAGCACCCAGCGCTCAGTAGTAGCAATCCAACATAAATGCACAGAACAAGCACAATGGGACACACGCAGCAGCAAGCATGGGGAATAGAGGTGGATAGCCATGACGAGATGGTTGTTTTTCGTACCCGTGGCGCGAGGAGGGCCGGTCAGCCCGGCGGACCTTTGACATAGGCACGACGCTGAATCAGACACAAGCATGGTCGTTGGGGTGCACGCTGGATCGGCAGCCTGCGGCTGTATACAAGCAACCGTCGTGTTGTCGTCGTTTGGCCTATCTATCAGCATTATATCTCCTTCATCAATTATTGTTCTCATATTTCCTTTTATGAAGGCTAGGAACTAGGCTGAAATACACAGATGTCTTAATTGTTGCTTTTCTTAGTGCAGATATGGAAGATCTAAAAGCCTCTGAAAGATTTTTGTTCTGTAGAAGCCAATGATCTGGTACACTGCAACCTTAACTTCTGGGTGAACGACAGCGGGAATCAAAATACAATATTGATGAGGTTCTTTCTTTACAAAAGTAGATTACAATAATGATGAAATTAGCTCCTGGCAATTGCATCATTGCATACTTATTGGAATTTGATTTGCTCATTAATTGTAGGTTTAAACTTTTTTAGCTCTGATGTATGGGAAAATTATTTGCATTCCTCATCTATCATAGATATATTGATATATTGCTCTTCTAAAATGCATTGTTGGCTTATTTGATGACCATGTGGCGCACGTGGCACGTCCGCAACGAGATCACCCATGATAAAATCCCTCCACCGACTGAAGCCTCTCGACGGTTCCTGCATAGCTACCTGACGTCGCTACTTTGCATTCAACAATTCCCTAAGGATGATCAGAGGATGGGGAAAATGGTTCTGATGGACCCAGCGCTAAGGACGGCGCCTTGCAGCAGCAACAACGACGCACTCGGAAACGAAAGAAACAGCGGAGCACTGTGCACGAGTACGCACATCGGCGCGCGCTGGGAAATAGCAGCAACAACGGCGCACTGTGCATAAGCATGAACCATGACGAGCTATACACATGCATGAACAGGGGCAAAATAGCTTCTGTGCACAAGCATTCGTGTGTGGGCTGGCGGACACCTGAGCCGGGTGGCTTACTTTAAATGTCGATGGATCCTATATGGCGCATACTGGAAATGGGGGCATCGGCATGGTGCTCCGTGATAGCTTCGGTGGTATTATCTTTACCTCGTGCTGACATCTTTTCACATATGATAATGCACTAGTTGCAGAACTTGAGGCTTGCAAAGGAATTGCATTGGCGCCAGAATGGAGCTCACTCCCATTCACCGTTGAAACGGATAGTGTTGAAGCTGCTATGATGATTTCCAACCCCTTGGTTGATAGGTCACAGTACACTTCCCTTGTCCAGGAGATCTCTACCATGATGAGAGGGGACAGACAGATTAAGATTAAGGCGATAAAGAGGGAGTGTAATCTTGTTAGCCATGAACTAGCTAAGATTGGGAGGGTTGAGGTTAAGACGGCCGTCTGGTTACGATCGGGTCTTGAGAGGGTTGTAAAACTATGTGGACTGGATCATACTGATCCGGGTTAATTAATACAAAACCCTTTCCCCCGCAAAAAAAAGGTAAGGCGTGCTGCTCTGCTGCTTTTGGGGGTCGCTGTTCCCTGATTGAATAAATGAATGGTTTCTGCTACGGGACAAATTGCTTGTGCCTCAAAATGCTCTATTTTCTCCATGTAGCCTGCCTACTTAATTCAATTGTTTACAAGCCATGTAGGTCGATTTTGCCATTTTATACACTACATTTATCTGATACTTTTTCCAAAGTAAAATGGCTTCAGTAACAAAACTATTGCCAACTGAAACCAGTGTTGATAATATCCTCTTATTCCTCAAAACAGCCACCATACCTACCTATCATGGCATTTCCATTGCCATTCCGAGATATATTGTCATGCAACTTTCCACCGTTCCGTTCATATGACACGCATCATATTGTCATATTGCCTTTGCATGATCATGTAGTTGACATCGTATTTGTGGCAAGGCCACCATGCATAATTTTCATACATGTCACTCGTGTTTCATTGCACATGCCGGTACACCACCGGAGGCATTCATATAGAGTCATACTTTGTTGTTGTAGTATCGAGTTGTAACAAAAGTGTGATGACCATCATTATTAGAACATTGTCCCACGGGAGAAAAGGCTAAATCTATAAAGCCCCTCCGCAAAAAAGGCCAAAGAAAAAAAGAAAGGCCCAAAAATGAAAAGAAAAAAGGGACAATTGCTACTATCTTTTTTCCACACTTGTGCTTCAAAGTAGCACCATGTTCTTCATTGTAGAGAGTCTCATGTTTAGTCACTTTCATATACTAGTGGGAATTTTCATTATAGAACTTGGCTAGTATATTCCAACGATGGGCTTCTTCAAATGCCCTAGGTCTTCATGAGCAAGCAAGTTGGATGCACACCCACTAGTTTCTTTTGTTGAGCTTTCATTCATATTTAGCTCTAGTGCATCAGTTACATGGCAATCCCTACTCACTCACATTGATATCTATTGATGGGCATCTCCATAACCCGTTGATACGCCTAGTTGATGTGAGACTATCTCCCTCCTTTTTGTCTTCTCCACAACCACCTCTATTCCACCATAGTGTTATGTCCATGCCTCAAGCAAATGTATTGCGTGAAAGTTGAAAGGTTTGAAAAGATAGAGTATGAAAACAAGTGCTTGGCTGAAATCGAGGTTGTGCATGATATGAATATTTTGTGTGATATAACGAGGGAGCATAGCCAACACTATATGATTTTGTAGGGATAACTTTCTTTAGCCATGGTATTCTTCAGAAGACATGATTGCTTTTTAGTTTCTGAAGTATTGTTATTTCTTATGTCAATATAGACTTTTATCTTAAATCTTTCAGATCTGAACATTCATGCCACAATTAAGAGAATTACATTGAAAAACTATATTGGTTAGCATTCCACATCAAAAATTCTTTCTTTATCATTTACCTACTCGAGGACGAGCAGGAATTAAGCTTGGGGATGCTTGACACGTCTCCAACGTATCTATAATTTTTGATTGTTCCCTACTATTATTTATGAAGTCTTGGATGTTTAATGGGCTTTATCATTCACTTTTATATCATTTCTGGGACTAACCTACTAACCCAAAGGTCCAGTCCAGATTGCTGTTTTTTGCCTGTTTTAGGGTTTTACAGAAAAAGAATATCAAACGGAGTCCAAACGGAATGAAACATTCGCGAGAGATATTTTTGGAGAAAATCACGCACGCAGAGCTTGAGAACCACGTCAGGGGATCAAGAGGTGCCCAGCACGAGGGTGGGGGCACGCCCACCTGCCTCGTGGCCCCCTCGAGCGTCCCCGGTGCCCTCCTTCTTCCTATATAAGTCTACGTACCCCAGAACCTCCGTGAACAGAGAGAAAACCCTAATTCCACCGTTGTACCTTCTGTTCCCATGAAGATCCCATCTTGGAGCCTGTTCCGGAGCTCCACCGGAGGGGGATCCATCACGGAGTTCTTCATCATCATCATCACCATCGCCCTCACCATGAGTTGTGAGTAGTTTACCACAGACCTTCGGGTCCATAGCTAGTATCTAGATGGGTTCTTCTCTCTCTCTGGATCTCAATACAAAGTTCTCCTTGGTCTTCGAGGAGATCTATTCGATGTAATCTCTTTTTGCGGTGTGTTTGTCGAGATCCGATGAATTGTGAGTTTATGATCAAGGTTATCTATGAAAGGTATTTGGTTCTTCTCTAAACTTTTTATGTGTGCTCATAATATCCTTGCAAGTCTCCTCGAATTATTGGTTTGGTTTGGCCTACTAGATCTATAGTTCTTGCAATGGGAGAAGTGCTCGGCTTTGGGTTCAATCTTGCGGTGTCCTTTCCCAGTGACAGTAGGGGCAGCAAGACGCGTATTGTATTGTTGCCATCGAGGATAAAAAGATGGGGTTTATATCATATTGCTTGAGTCTATCCCTCTACATCATGTCATCTTGCTTAAGGCGTTACTCTGTTCTTATGAACTCAATACACTAGATGCATGCTGGATAGCAATAGATGTGTGGAGTAATAGTAGTAGATGCAGGCAGGAGTCGGTCTACTTGTCTCGGACGTGATGCCTATATACAATGATCATGCCTAGATAGGCTCATAATTATTCACTTTTCTATCAATTGCTTGACAGTAATTTGTTTACTCGCCGTAGAATATCGCCATCATGAGAGAAGCCACAAGAGAAAACTATGGCCCCGGGTTTATTCTCAACATATCAATCTACATCTACTTTACTTTTCACGCTTTTATTTGCTGTTCTTATAAACCAAAAATATAAACTATCATCTCTATTAGATCTCACTCTCGTAAGTGACCGTAAAGGGATTAACAACCACTTATCATGTTGGCTGCGAAGTTCCTATTTGTTTGTGTAGGTGCGAGGGAATCGCTCGTGGTCTCCTACTGGATTGGTACCTTGGTTCTCAAAAACTTAGGGAAATACTTACGCTACTGTGCTGCATCTCCCTTTCCTCTTCGAGGGAATACAACACAAGCTCGAGAAGTAGCAAGAAGAATTTATGGCGCCATTGCCGGGGAGGCTTACGCAAAAGTCATATACCAAGTACCTATCACAAACCCTTATCCTTCGCATTACATTTATTTGCCTCTCATTTTCCTCTCCCCCACTTCACCCTTGACGTTTTATTTGCCCTTCTTCCGTCGTGTGTTTATCGTTCGCTTGCTTCTTGTTTGCTTGTGTGTGTTGGATTATTTGCTTGTCACTATGGCTCAGAATAATACCAAATTGTGTGACTTCTCCAATACCAACAACAACGATTTTATTAGCACTCTGATTGCTCCTATTACCGATGCTGAATCTTGTGAGATCAATGCTGCTTTGTTGAATCCTGTCATGAAAGATAAATTCACCGGCCTTCCTAGTGAAGATGCCGCTACCCATCTAAACAACTTTGTTGATTTGTGTGATATGCAAAAGAAAAGGGATACGGATAACGATATTGTTAAATGGAAGTTATTTCCGTTTTCACTTAGAGATCGTGCTAAAACTTGGTTTTCCTCTTTGCCTAGAAATAGTATTGATTCGTGGAATAAGTGCAAATATGCTCTTATCTCTAAGTATTTCCCTTTTGCTAAGATCATCTCTCTTTGAAAGGATATTATGAATTTTAAACAACTAGATCATGAGCATCTTGCACAAGCTTGGGAGAGAATGAAATTGATGATACGTAACTGCCCTACACATGGTTTGAATCTATGGATGATTATTCAGAACTTTTATGATGGCTTGAATTTTTCTTGTAGAAATCTTTTAGATTCGGCCGCCGGAGGCACTTTCATGGAAACCACCTTAGGAGAAGCTACCAAACTCCTAGATAATATTATGGTTAATTATTCTCAATGGCACACCGAAAGATCTACTTGTAACAAAGTGCATGCTATTGAAGAAATTAGTGTTTTGAGTGGAAAGATGGATGAACTTATGAAAGTATTTTCTGCTAAGAGTGCTTCTTCTGATCCTAATGATATGCCTTTGTCCACTTTGATTGAGAATAACAATGTATCTTTGGATGTGAATTTTGTTGGTAGGAATAATTTTGGTAACAATGCTTATAGAGGTAATTTTAATCCTAGGCCTTTTCCTAGTAATTCCTCTAATAATTATGGTAATTCCTACAACAACTCTTATGGAAAGATGCCTTCTGAATTTGAAACTAGTGTTAAAGAGTTTATGATCTCGCAAAAGAATTTCAATGCTTTGCTTGAAGAGAAATTGCTTAAGGTCGATGAATTGGCTAGAAGTGTGGATAGAATTACTCTGGATGTTGATTCTTTGAAACTTAGATCTATCCCACCTAAGCATGATATCAATGAGTCTCTCAAAGCCATGATAATTTCCATTGATGAATGCAAAGAAAAAACCGCTAGGATGCACGCTAAAAGAGAGGATTATATTAAAGCGTGTTCTTCTAGTTATCATAAAAATAAAGATGAAGATCTGAAAGTTATTGATGTGTCTCCTATTAGATCCTTGTTTTCTAGTATAAATCTTGATGAAGATAGGATTGGAGATGATTCTGCTTTAATGTGTCCTAATGATTCGGAGTATTTAGATCTTGATGCTAAAATTGCTAAAAGTGGGAGTGAAGACATTAAAACTTTACATAGTGATGAACCCACTACTTTGGATTTCAAGGGATTCAATTATGACAATTGCTCTTTATTTGATTGTACTTCCTTGTTGCAATTCGTACTAAATTCTCCGCATGCTTCTAGTCAAAATAAAGCTTTCACCAAACACATAGTTGATGCTTTGATGCAATCTTATGAAGAAAAACTTGAGTTGGAATTTTCTATCCCTAGAAAGCTTTGTGATGAATGGGTACCTACTATTAAAATAAAATAAAAGATCATGAATTCTATGCTTTGTGTGATTTGGGTGCAAGTGTCTCCACTATCCCAAAAACTTTGTGTGATTTGCTAGGGTTTCATGAGCTTGATGATTGTTCCTTAAATTTGCATCTTGCGCATTCCACTATTAAGAAACCTATGGGAAGAATTAATGATGTTCTTATTGTTGCCAATAGGAATTATGTGCCCGTGGATTTCATTGTTCTTGATATAGATTGCAATCCTTCATGTCCTATTATTCTTGGTAGACCTTTCCTTAGAACGATTGGTGCAATTATTGATATGAAGGAAGGAAATATTAGATTCCAATTTCCATTAAGGAAAGGCATGGAACACTTTCCTAGAAAGAAAATCAAATTACCATATGAATCTATCATTAGAGCCACTTATGGATTGCCTTCCAAAGATGGCAATACCTAGATCTATCTTGTATCGTGCCTAGCTAGGGGCGTAAAACGATAAAGCTTGTTGGGAGGCAACCCAACTTCATATTTTTTGTTTTTGTTACTGTTAGGGAATAAATATTGCATCTAGCCTCTGATTAGATGTGGTTTCATGTTTTTTTAGTGTTAGTGCCAAGTAGAACCTTTGGGAAGACTTGTGCGAAGTTTATGTGATCTTGCTGTGAAAAACAGAATTGTTAGCGCTAGCTAAAGTAGTCGTGGGATTTTACTGGAGCGTGCTTTTTAGTTGATTCGTTTTGAAGTTGATTGGTAGACAAATTTCACAAATTCACCGATTTAGTTTGAATTTTTTGGATATCCATAAGTAGGCGAAACCTGCAGATTACTACAGACTATTCTGTTTTTTGATAGGTTCTGTTTTTCGTGTGTTGTTTGCTTATTCCGATGCATCTATGAGTAGTATTGGAGGATATGAACCATAGAGAAGTTGGAATACAGTAGGTTTAACACCAATATAAACAAAGAATGAATTCATTGCAGTACATTTGAGTAGTGATTTGTTTTTTTTATATTAACGGAGCTCACGAGAATTTTTGTCTAAGTTTTGTGTTGTGAAGTTTTCAAGTTTTGAGTATTGCTTTGATGGATAATGGAACAAAGAGTAGCAAAGCCATAAGCTTGGGGATGCCCAGGCACCCCAAGTAAATTCAAGATAATCAAAAGCCTAAGCTTGGGGATGCCCCGGGAAGGCATCCCTCTTTCGCCTTCATCCATCGGTAACTATACTTGGAACTATATTTTTATTTGCAACATGATATGTTTTTTGCTAGGAGCGTATTGTATAATTTGAGTCTTTGCTTGTTAGTTTGTCACAATCATCCTTGCTGGGCACACCTATTTGAGAGAGTTAAGTATGGCCTAGAAATTGTTAGAACACTCTATATGCTTCACTTATATCTTTTGAGTTGAATAGTTTTTGCTCTAGTGCTTCACTTATATCTTTTAGAGCACGGTGGTGGTAATATTTTGTAGAAATTGTTGAACTCTCATGCTTCACCTATATCCTTTTGAGAGTCTATTAAAACAGCATGGTAATGTGTTTAGGCTAAAGAAACTAGTCTTCACATGATAGACATCCAATGTCAATGTAGTAAAAAATTTCACACCAAGTGCATTGAATAGAATAAGATGTTGGATGCTTGATAATTGTTTTGAGATATGAGGATAGTGATATTAGAGTCATGTTAGTGGAGTTATTATGAAATTGAGAAATACTTGTGTTAAGGTTAGTGATTCCCGTAGCATGCACGTATGGTGAACCGCTATGTGACAAAGTTAGAGCATGAGGTATTTGTAGAGTGCCAACCTTTGTGTGGAGGTCGGGGGCGCACGATGGTTAACTCCTACCAACCTCCCCCCTAGGAGCATGCGTTGATTGCTTTGTTTTGATGACTCTTAGATTTTTGCAATAAGTATATAAGTTCTTATGACTAATGTTGAGTCCATGGATTATATGCACTCTCACCCTTCCACCATTGCTAGCCTCTCTTGTACCTCGCAACTTTCGCCGGTACCATAAATCCACCATATTATTCCTCAAAACAGCCACCATACCTACCTATCATGGCATTTCCATTGCCATTCCGAGATATATTGTCATGCAACTTTCCACCGTTCCGTTCATATGACACACATCATATTGTCATATTGCCTTTGCATGATCATGTAGTTGACATCGTATTTGTGGAAAGGCCACTATGCATAATTTTCATACATGTCACTCTTGTTTCATTGCTCCTATTACCGATGCTGAATCTTGTGAGATCAATGCTGCTTTGTTGAATCTTGTCATGAAAGATAAATTCACCGGCCTTCCTAGTGAAGATGGCGCTACCCATCTAAACAACTTTGTTGATTTGTGTGATATGCAAAAGAAAAGGGATACAGATAACGATATTGTTAAATGGAAGTTATTTCCGTTTTCACTTAGAGATCATGCTAAAACTTGGTTTTCCTCTTTGCCTAGAAATAGTATTGATTCGTGGAATAAGTACAAAGATGCTCTTATCTCTAAGTATTTCCCTCCTACTAAGATCATCTCTCTTAGAAACGATATTATGAATTTTAAACAACTAGATCATGAGCATCTTGCACAAGCTTGGGAGAGATTGAAATTGATGATACGTAACTGCCCTACACATGGTTTGAATCTATGGATGATTATTCAGAACTTTTATGCTGGCTTGAATTTTTCTTGTAGAAATCTTTTAGATTCGGCCGCGGGAGGCACTTTCATGGAAACCACCTTAGGAGAAGCTACCAAACTCCTATATAATATTATGGTTAATTATTCTCAATGGCACACTGAAAGATCTACTTGTAACAAAGTGCATGCTATTGAAGAAATTAGTGTTTTGAGTGGAAAGATGGATGAACTTATGAAAGTATTTGCTGCTAAGAGTGCTTCTTCTGATCCTAATGATATGCCTTTGTCCACTTTGATTGAGAATAACAATAAATCTTTGGATGTGAATTTTGTTGGTAGGAATAATTTCGGTAACAATGCTTATAGAGGTAATTTTAATCCTAGGCCTTTTCCTAGTAATTCCTCTAATAATTATGGTAATTCCTACAACAACTCTTATGGAAAGATGCCTTCTGAATTTGAAACTAGTGTTAAGGAGTTTATGATCTCGCAAAAGAATTTCAATGCTTTGCTTGAAGAGAAATTGCTGAAGGGCGATGAATTGGTAGAAGTGTGGATAGGATTACTCTTGATGTTGATTCTTTGAAACTTAGATCTATCCCACCTAAGCATGATATCAATGTGTCTCTCAAAGCCATGATAATTTCCATTGATGAACGCAAAGAAAAAAGCGCTAGGATGCGCGCTAAAAGAGGGGATTATATTAAAGCGTGTTCTTCTAGTTATCATAAAAATAAAGATGAAGATCTGAAAGTTATTGATGTGTCTCCTATTAGATCCTTGTTTTCTATTATAAATCTTGATGAAGATAGGATTGGAGATGATTCTGCTTTAAGGTGTCCCAATGATTCGGAGTTTTTAGATCTTGATGCTAAAATTGCTAAAAGTGGGTGTGAAGAGATTAAAACTTTGCATAGTGATGAACCCACTACTTTGAATTTCAAGGGATTCAATTATGACAATTGCTCTCTATTTGATTGTACTTCCTTATTGCAATCCGTACTAAATTCTATCAAGGGATTCAAAATAAAGCTTTCACCAAACACATAGTTGATGCTTTGATGCAATCTTATGAAGAAAAACTTGAGTTGGAATTTTCTATCCCTAGAAAGCTTTATGATGAATGGGAACCTACTATTAAAATAAAATATAAGATCATGAATTCTATGCTTTGTGTGATTTGGGTGCAAGTGTCTCCACTATCCCAAAAACTTTGTGTGATTTGCTAGGGTTTCATGAGCTTGATGATTGTTCCTTAAATTTGCATCTTGCGCATTCCACTATTAAGAAACCTATGGGAAGAATTAATGATTTTCTTATTGTTGCCAATAGGAATTATGTGCCCGTGGATTTCATTTTTCTTGATATAGATTGCAATCCTTCATGTCCTATTATTCTTGGTAGACCTTTCCTTAGAACGATTGGTGCAATTATTGATATGAAGGAAGGAAATATTAGATTCCAATTTCCATTAAGGAAAGGCATGGAACACTTTCCTAGAAATAAAATCAAATTACCATATGAATCTATCATGAGAGCCATTTATGGATTGCCTTCCAAAGATGGCAATACCTAGATCTATCTTGTATCGTGCCTAGCTAGGGGCGTAAAACGATAAAGCTTGTTGGGAGGCAGCCCAACTTCATATTTTTTGTTTTTGTTACTGTTAGGGAATAAATATTGCATCTAGCCTCTGATTAGATGTGGTTTCATGTTTTGTTTAGTTTTAGTGCAAAGTAGAACATTTGGGAAGACTTGTGCGAAGTTTATGTGATCTTGCTGTGAAAAACAGAATCGTTAGCGCTCGCTAAAGTAGTCGTGGGATTTTACTGGAGCCTGCTTTTAGTTGATTCGTTTGGAAGATGATTGGTAGACAAATTTCGCAAATTTACCAATTTATTTTGAACTTTTTGGAGTTCCATAAGTAGGCGAAACCTGCAGATTACTACAGACTATTCTGTTTTTGATAGATTCTGTTTTTCGTGTGTTGTTTGCTTATTCCGATGCATCTTTGAGTAGTATTGGAGGATATGAACCACAGAGAAGTTGGAATAAAGTAGGTTTAACACCAATATAAACAAAGAATGAATTCATTGCAGTACATTTGAGTAGTGATTTGTTTTCTTCCATCGGTAACTATACTTGGAGCTATATTTTTATTCGCAACATGATATGTGTTTTGCTTGGAGCGTCTTGTATAATTTGAGTCTTTTCTTGTTAGTTTGTCACAATCATCCTTGCTGGACACACCTATTTGAGAGAGTTAAATATGGCCTAGAAATTGTTAGAACACTCTATATGCTTCACTTATATCTTTTGAGTTGAATAGTTTTTGCTCTAGTGCTTCACTTATATCTTTTAGAGCACGGTGGTGGTAATATTTTGTAGAAATTGTTGAACTCTCATGCTTCACCTATATCCTTTTGAGAGTCTATTAAAACATCATGGTAATGTTTTTAGGCTAAAGAAACTAGTCTTCACATGATAGACATCCAATGTCAATGTAGTAAAAAATTTCACACCAAGTGCATTGAATAGAATAAGATGTTGGATGCTTGATAATTGTTTTGAGATATGAGGATAGTGATATTAGAGTCATGCTAGTGGAGTTATTATGAAATTGAGAAATACTTGTGTTAAGGTTAGTGATTCCCGTAGCATGCACGTATGGTGAACCGCTCTGTGACGAAGTTAGAGCATGAGGTATTTGTAGAGTGCCAACCATTGTGTGGAGGTCGGGGGCGCGCGATGGTTAACTCCTACCAACCTCCCCCCTAGGAGCATGTGTTGATTGCTTTGTTTTGATGACTCGTAGATTTTTGCAATAAGTATATGAGTTCTTATGACTAATGTTGAGACAATGGATTATATGCACTCTCACCCTTCCACCATTGCTAGCCTCTCTTGTACCTCGCAACTTTCGCCGGTACCATAAATCCACCATATTATTCCTCAAAACAGCCACCATACCTACCTATCATGGCATTTCCATTGCCATTCCGAGATATATTGTCATGCAACTTTCCACCGTTCCGTTAATATGACACACATCATATTGTCATATTGCCTTTGCATGATCATGTAGTTGACATCGTATTTGTGGAAAGGCCACCATGCATAATTTTCATACATGTCACTCTTGTTTCATTGCACATGCCGGTACACCACCGGAGGCATTCATATAGAGTCATACTTTGTTGTTGTAGTATCGAGTTGTAACAAAAGTGTGATGACCATCATTATTAGAGCATTGTCCCACGGGAGAAAAGGCTAAATCTATAAAGCCCCTCCGCAAAAAAGGCCAAAGAAAAAAAGAAAGGCCCAAAAATGAAAAGAAAAAAGGGACAATTGCTACTATCTTTTTTCCACACTTGTGCTTCAAAGTAGCACCATGTTCTTCATTGTAGAGAGTCTCATGTTTAGTCACTTTCATATACTAGTGGGAATTTTCATTATAGAACTTGGCTAGTATATTCCAACGATGGGCTTCTTCAAATGCCCTAGGTCTTCATGAGCAAGCAAGTTGGATGCACACCCACTAGTTTGTTTTGTTGAGCTTTCATTCATATTTAGCTCTAGTGCATCAGTTACATGGCAATCTCTACTCACTCACATTGATATCTATTGATGGGCATCTCCATAACCCGTTGATACGCCTAGTTGATGTGAGACTATCTCCCTCCTTTTTGTCTTCTCCACAACCACCTCTATTCCACCATAGTGTTATGTCCATGCCTCAAGCAAATGTATTGCGTGAAAGTTGAAAGGTTTGAAAAGATAGAGTATGAAAACAAGTGCTTGGCTGAAATCGGGGTTGTGCATGATATGAATATTTTGTGTGATAACGAGGGAGCATAGCCAACACTATATGATTTTGTAGGGATAACTTTCTTTAGCCATGGTATTTTCAGAAGACATGATTGCTTTGTTAGTATGCTTGAAGTATTGTTATTTCTTATGTCAATATAGACTTTTATCTTAAGTCTTTCAGATCTGAACATTCATGCCACAATTAAGAGAATTACATTGAAAAACTATATTGTTTAGCATTCCACATCAAAAATTCTTTCTTTATCATTTACCTACTCGAGGACGAGTAGGAATTAAGCTTGGGGATGCTTGACACGTCTCCAACGTATCTATAGTTTTTGATTGTTCCATGCTATTATTTATGAAGTCTTGGATGTTTAATGGGCTTTATCATTCACTTTTATATCGTTTTTGGGACTACCCTACTAACCCAAAGGCCCAGTCCAGATTGCTGTTTTTTGCCTGTTTCAGGGTTTTGCAGAAAAAGAATATCAAACGGAGTCCAAACGGAATGAAACCTTCGCGAGAGATATTTTTGGAGAAAATCACGCACGCGGAGCTTGAGAACCACGTCAGGGGATCAAGAGGTGGCCCACGAGGGTGGGGGGCGCGCCCACCTGCCTCGTGGCCCCCTCGAGCGTCCCCCGGTGCCCTCCTTCTTCCTATACAAGTCTACGTACCCCAGAACCTCCGTGAACAGAGAGAAAACCCTAATTCCACCATTGTACCTTCTGTTCCCGTGAAGATCCCCTCTTGGAGCCTATTCTGGAGCTCCACCGGAGGGGGATCCATCACGGAGTTCTTCATCATCATCATCACCATCGCCCTCACCATGAGTTGTGAGTAGTTTACCACAGACCTTCGGGTCCATAACTAGTATCTAGATGGGTTCTTCTCTCTCTCTGGATCTCAATACAAAGTTCTCCTCGGTCTTCGAGGAGATCTATTCGATGTAATCTCTTTTTGCGGTGTGTTTGTCGAGATCTGATGAATTGTGAGTTCATGATCAAGGGTATCTATGAAAGATATTTGGTTCTTCTCTGAACTTTTTATGTGTGCTCATAATATCCTTGCAAGTCTCCTCGAATTATTGGTTTGGTTTGTCCTACTAGATCTATAGTTCTTGCAATGGGAGAAGTGCTCGACTTTGGGTTCAATCTTGCGAAGTCCTTTCCCAGTGACAGTAGGGGCAGCAAGGCGCGTATTGTATTGTTGCCATCGAGGATAAAAAGATGGGGTTTATATCATATTGCTTGAGTCTATCCCTCTACATCATGTCACTACAAGAAATATATCAACTTATGACCTTCTGTCAGTGACCCTCGAAGAATTGGTCATAAATTTATGACCATTTTAGACCAATTGGTCAAAAGCTGTTCAGGGGGCTCCAAACCCTAAACCATTGCGACCATTTTGGTCAGAAAGGTCGTAATTTCCTTACACGAAATGGTCACAAAGCAAACAGTGCTAGTCTGCTGCCTTATTTCTAGTTGTTAATGACCAATATAGATGGTCATAGCCTTGTAGATTGTGGTGGGTTGTGATGACTAGGCGCCATCTCATCAGTTTTGCCTATGTGTCATGTCCATGTGGCGGTTTTTGCCCTAGGTTGTGAAGCAACCTATATTTCTATCTTTCCCAAAATTCTCAAAAAAATCTCATAAATTCTTTGGGGCATATCTTCATCAAATATGTAAAAAATCCTTCCTTGCCTAGTTCAAAACTAATTCAACAATATTCATTTTCCTATTCTATTCACAACAACACTTTATGAAGGAAGTGCTATTTATATATTCTTGATTGCCCTCGGAATTTTTGGGCACTCTTTCCTTTCTAAATAATTACCGCATGACAAAATTCAGCTCCATTTGCCAAGCAAATCTTCCTCGGCAAATTTCCAAAGTTTTTGTCCACCTAGAAGCATTGTGAAGGAAGTACCTTTTTATATCTCTAAATGACATGAAATTTATACAGTTCCTTCATATGCCCAAATTATCACCCTCCTCCAAATTGCAGCTCAGTCAAATCATCTATGTGAGCCCAGGTTCAATTTATATTTTATGGCCAAATTGGCACGTTGCAAAGCAAGTGTTATATAGACCCCTCCTATTACCCTCAAACTTTTCGGGCACTCTTCCATACCCAAATCATTGCCACATGATAATATTCAGCTCAATTTTCCTAGTAAATCTTTATCGGGAAATTTCCAAAGTTTCTACCTCGAGAGAAGCTTTGTGAAGTAAGTACTAGCTAGGCTTACCCAAATGATCTGAAAATTTACCAGCGCATGACCAAGGAGGAAGGTTATACAAACATAGAGTTGCTTAGGGCCTTGGATGAGCACTGGCATCATAATGAACTTCCGCTTCATGCACAACCAAGGAGGAAGGTTATACAAACATAGAGTCACAGGCCAGGTGCTATGGTTGCTGCTCTGCTCCCCAAAAGGATTAATGCCATCTGCGCTTAGACCAAACCATACGCTCCTTGCGTCATCTGCAAACTCCTTCCCGTACTTTCTTTCGATTTTTCTCCACTTCGACCCGTCAGCGGGTACTCTCAACTTTCCGTCTTTCTTACGGTCTTCTCTGTGCCATCGCATCACCTTGGCATGCTCTTTGTTTTGGAACAAACGTTTCAACTGTGGTATTATAGGAGCATACCACATCACCTTGGCAGGAATCTTCTTCCTGGGGCGCCGGCCCTCGACATCACCAGGGTCATCGCGGCAGATCTTATAGCGCAATGCACCACATACCGGGCAAGCGTTCAAATCCTCGTACTCACCGCGGTAGAGGATGCAATCATTAGGGCATGCACGTATCTTCTGCATCTCTAACCCTAGAGGGCAGACAACCTTCTTTGCTTCGTACGTACTCTCGGGCAATTCGTTGTCCTTTGGAAGCATATCCTTTATCATTTCCAGCAACTTTCCAAATCCCTTGTCAGATACACCATTCTCTGCCTTCCATTGCAGCAATTCCAGTGTGGTGCCCAGCTTTTTCTTGTCACCTACGCAATTCGGGTACAACAATATTTTGTGATCCTCTAACATGTGCTGCAACTTCTTCTTCTCCAAATCACTTGC